>NC_085102.1:964397-1016897 GCF_963422355.1 Corticium candelabrum | reverse complement strand
ACTCTTGATTGAGCCTTCAAACGCCGACGCATGTGTTGATGACACATGAGGCAAGAAGTGTATGAACATTTATTTCTTACAAAATAGAGTTTGCAGCAGTTTACGAACTTTTCTATTTACAAAAATTTATTGATTTATAGTTGTCAAATTTATTGTATGTTGTTGTAAGGATCTACTTTAGGAAGTGTTTGTAATTAGTATACCTTACTTGCCTGAGTATAGTTTCAGGGCTCCAGTAAGATCCCATCCTCACTTTTAGTAGGCTAAGATTTTCACACGTCTTTGCTCTTTAATTAGTGCTAATTAGCTCTTTTTACAGTGACTGTTTGCTAGGGTTGTGCTGCCTGTAGGAATGCTAATACCGTTATTCTTTACTTGTCTTGTGGAAGAGATTTGGTTAATTTACTGTTGAACAGAAGATTAGGCATCACCACAATGGCTTCTTGATGTAAAAAAATTGCCAACCAATTTTGCATTGGCAGGTGGTGTCATTATCCTCACTTGAATTAATTGATTAATCTTTTGCCAATTAACACCTCTAGGTGTCAGTCTATCAAGCAACATCCCATCCCAACTTTTCCTTTGATTCCAGCCAACCTATGGGGGTGGGTTAATACTTGGGGTGAGTACAGCAGTATTCTTCGAAATTATATGGTCAGAGAAAGAATTGTCATGTTTGGCAAACAAGGGAGGGTGGTGTATGGCATAGAGAGTGTGGTATACTGATTTGAGAATTTGAAAAGTATGTTATAGGTCCTATCTTGGGCAGTGTGATTTTAACACAGCTAGGTATAGCTTTAGCAGCAGACACCCAACTACTGTGCATTCGGACCCCAGTGTTTTACACATTTTTTTCAGTTTGGGCAAGCACATGACACCTGAATGTCATTTGCATTGAGTTGACAAAATTACACAAGGTTTTTATCTGTGGCTGCTTGCAAAAAATCATTTAGTTTTGAAGGCTTTGGTACAGCAGATGAAGGTCAAAGGACTAACAATTTCCTGTTACTACTTATGTAAGAAACATGAAATCAGTCCGCAAAAATATCTGCATCACAATTGTGTGTACCAAGGATGTGGCATTTTGCATACACTACAAACTAATTAGGCTAAGAAAGAATTAAACCAGAAAAAATGAGGGTCAGAAATGCTTTGTGGCTGTTATATTATTATATGTCATGCTCAGCCAGATCAGTCTGGTTAGTAAGGTCTCTTGTAAGCACAAGAAGCAAACCCTGCCTTAGAGGTGCTTAGATCATCATGGCTGTCTAGACAGGATTGCAGAATCCGACTGGATCAAAGAAGCACTGTTTTCTGTAAGTGCTGCAGGTTGTTGATGACCTGGAACTATGTCCAGCCACTGTGCAATACTTGTGTGTACTGTGCTCAACACCCCACACCACTTTCCAGCCACATGCGGCTTGCCTTCATTCGCAAGTTGCTGTAGTTTACAAACTTCTTACCATGTTTTCTGGCGATTTTGCCGTCACCATCTGTTCTTTATTGGACTCTCATCTGGTGACTAATGTTGTAGTTGATGATGGAAGCTGCCACCTGTTTGTGTTGATCAGTGTAGTTTTTCAGTACCAAGGTTCCACAGCCTGCCATAATGTGGTGTTAACTGTCTCCAGGTGTGCACTGCACAAATGGCAAGTTGGACCGACACCCTGATGCATAATGTTGCACTCATAATACCAAGTTTGAAGAGTCTTGAGCAGCAACAGCCAGTCTCTCTGTTGCAGCAGGAAGATTTGATCACTTTAGCCATCTGTATGTTTATGGCCACGGGTGGTTTCTCAGTAAGACGATGATACTGACCATGCATATGCTTCCTGCCCTAGCACTGTACATGAAGAGAACTGCTGTACATGTTGAAATGTTTCACAACCGTCTGAGGCGCTTGCTTGAAGACACCGTCGCACTTGATGGTCTCACTTCCTTGCAGGTTTTGCGACTTGTTTCTAGCCAGATTTCTCTGCAACTGTGCAGACAACGACTGACCATGAGTCAGATCGAATGAGATGACCTCTTAGCATCACAGCCTTGTACCATTTGCATGAACAGTTCTTCACAATACAAGCCTGATACGCTGACTCGATCTGTTGTAGTCCTTGACCACCGTCAGTGCACGGAGCGTACAGCCCGTCAACATCTGCAGCAGGATGGTGGACACTGTGCATAGAGAGAAGTTTCCTGGTCCATTGATTACGCTGCTGCGTGTCTGTATTTGTCCAATGAATGACACCAGACTTGTGAGTGAGAACCTATAGTGCAAACTTGTTGACGGCCAGAGTCTTGTTCCGACCATAGCATTGAACTATACATGTATTTCATACATGTGTTTACCATGAAAGTTATGGGAGTGGGTGGATAGTAGATAATTTTTTGTTGAAGAGTGTTGAAATATCTAAAAGTGTGTAGTGCTTGTGCCATTTTTGTCTTAATTTAATAGAATAATAAATTTGTGAATTTTATCTTTGTCCAATTGTTGTGTATGGTTTTAAAGTTGCTTTGACCTTTGTTGGAAATCTCACTTTTGCACATTTTATATGAAATAAGGTGCACTGCAGGTCCTAACGCTGCTCGATCAGTGCATTCAGGCTTGAGTGCATCGATTTCAGTTGTCAATAAGAACAGTAGATGTTGTTATTCATTTGTACTTTCAAACGAAATTGTCTAGTAATTGCTTTTGACAGCAATGTAGGCATTTTGCCACGATAATAAATTAAGCCAAAATAAAGTTTCTGTTTTGTATTGCCTAGCTAGATACTCTGCTTTGTTGCTTTGTTTAGTCCCCACGCTGTTACTGATGTTGTTGACAAAGGCAAGAGAGAGGTTCACACTTTTTATGTTCGTCCAGTCGATGATGCTGGAAACAGAGGTGCAGCAACGTCGTTTACTTGGGAAATTGGTGAGTTCTTTTATCTGTACTTTTATACATCTGAATATGGTTTTTCTTGACAGATCGCATTGATGTAACAGTGCTTTGGCAAACAAGACCTGATGTAAGATGTAGTGTTTAGTTTCTATTTATGTTGCACGCAAGATAGTGGTGTAGCACTTTGGAAAATGAATAGAGCTTGTAGAGAGAAACAGAGCTGTGTTAGTCATTTATGTACGAATGTAGTAAAATTTAGACTAACATTGTGGGGAACTAAGTACAGTAGTCATATGCCTGTTTAATTAGCACGTAATATGTTTCAGGAATTTGCATCCTATACTTTGATAATTAAGAGTATTCTTATCAGATGTAAAAAACAAGGTCTATAGAGGGGAGGTCCAACAAGAATAAGCTTATCTTGTACGAGTCGGAGTAGATCTTACAAAGACAAATCGATTGGTATGAGTTACTTTGTTTTCTTTGCTTTCGTAAACGAGAACAAGCGATGTTTCGGAGATGTGCAATGTCCATATGCCCACTTCCCACTTCCTGGTTGATTAAGCCCCACCCACTGCAAACGAATCAATGCGTTTACGGACGAATGCTACAGATATATTGAGAATGCCGAATGTGAATGCAAAGATATTATGAAGATCTGGCTCTTTGCTGTTAGTGGTTCCTCTGTAAGTAAAATGGTGTGGGTAGAGCTGTTTTCCGTCAGACTTTATAGGAGTATTTCTCATTACTATGGCTTACCTAGAGAACGTGCTTTTGCTTGTGTATTTGTTTATCTTTGTTCTTTTAATATCCGAGATGAAACGTTCAACATGTCATCTAGTGTGTGCTACAGAGGACATTCCTGTTTTCACATCCTATCTGCTCACTATCTTTTGCCGCTGATTGGTAGAAGATTACAATGTCAGATGTGAAATAAGAATGTCCTCTGTTGCACATGCCAGACAGCACGGTGCACTGAACGTTTCTCTTTGGATATTAAAAGAACAAAAATAAGCTAATACTCAAGCAAAAGTGCGTTCTCTAGGTAAGCTGTAGTAATGAGGAATTCTGTTTGAATGTCTGACAGAAAAACAGCTTCACAGACAGCAAGAAGGCAGATTTTATCACAGTGGGCAGAGCTTAGTCGACCAGGAAGCGGAGAGCGGGCGCATGGGCGTCGCACATCACAGAAACATTGCTCATTCTTGTTTACGAAAGCGAAGATAACAGAGTAACTCATACCGATCGATTTGTCTTCATAAGATCTACTCCTTCAACTTAAGTTTATTTTTGGCTTTCCCTCTACATTAAGCTTAGAAACAGACTTATTTGCTTGTTGGGAAAATTTACAGCTTGAACATCATGCAGCAGTTGAGGTACTATGACACCACATGAAAGGAGGGTGTGGACAGAGTATCATCTGGTCGAATGTAATGTGTAAATGTCAAGGGTGCATGTGCGTGTGTGTATGTGCATGTGCATGTGCGTGTCGAGTTTTACCTGTTTCATTAGGCTGTTTTTAGAAATGATTTACCCTTGTTTCAAGAGTTTTCCTAAAATCCGGCTACATGCCATTCCATAATCATGAGCAAACCCTACAGACAGAGTATTATTGTACTCTATAATGTAAACTAGATTTAAAGTTGTTTGACAGAGGTCAATTACATACAGTAGTATATCAAAATTGTCATAGCACTTGGTTCAGTCCGCAAAACCTCCGAACTACTGTATATTATTACAAAGGCATCATGCTGCTTGAAATAAAAATGAGCAGCTCAAAACTTGAGGGTTGTGGTTGAGAATGGCCTTGGCTGCACGATACTAGTCATCATCATCATTGTGGTTGACGACGGCCTTGGCTACACAATACTAGTCATCATCATCATCATCATCAGCAACAGCAGCATCATCATCATCATCACCATCATCATCATTGTCATCATCATCATCATCATCATCATCATCATCATGCAGTCAGTTGACACAACTATGACTGCTCATGGCATTGGTATGGCTTGGTAAGCTCTCTCCATACTTGTCAGTTTTCGCTTGAGTTTGCCGTCTGTTGTGATCAATTCCTTTCCACTTCTTATTCATTTTGCAGTATCTTTGAATCTTGATTTAAAGCAGGTGTTTCATTATATACGCATGTAATTTGTCTACTTGAGCTTTATAGACTGTTCTGGTTTTCAACTCCGTACAGTAGGGAAGAAAGTATTATAGCTTGGTATACCTTACATTTGACACGTATAGAAACATGCCTATTTTTCTACAGCCTCTTCTGTAGCCTGCCAAATGCAGCACTAGCTCTGCTTACTCTATATGTGATTTCTTGATCCAGTCGTGCATTATCTGAGATGATGCTGCCTAGGTATCATATCAGTGTTCAACAGTATTGTTCCGTTGATCCTTGAATGGACTCTTTTTGCTTATACACAACTTGTTTGGGTCATTCAGTGCTATCTGAATCACTTGCGTCATTACTCTATCTAAATCACTTCACAAGACTGCCAAAGTCCTAGTCACAGACTTCAAATTCTTCATAAATCTGCTTATATTCATAGTCAATGTCTACCGAGATTCTAAAAGTCATGAAATCTGCAAGGAAGCAGCCAGCCATAAGAAGAAAGGAATAACTTGTGCACATTGCAGAGATATCTGGATGGAGAAGCAATTTCTCTTTCTTGCAACGGTTTTATAACAAAGTAATGCATATTGACCTTATAGCAACACCATCAAGCAATAATGCAAACTTAGTTTTGGCAGAAATAAACCTGTACACCTAGTTTGGGATATAGCTCAAACTGTGCATGTTAAGCCATAGTGTGGTTTCTCAAAAAATGGCCCACATGTTTGATGTATGAGAAGGACACTATTGCTATAAATTATGGTATACAACTTTGTGTAAATTGGATGGAAGCAGAATTTTGATCCGTGATGTTCTAGGCATTGCACTAAACGTGTCAAATGGCTCTTGATTACTTTTTTTTGAGTCTCAGTTACATTATTAGCTACGACATTGTAGTAGTCACTATTTATGACAATCGGTTATAGCATGGTTAGTATTAGTGACAACTGGATCAAATTTTGAAAGTTGTCAAGAAAAGCATTCTGATTCATAAATACTTTTAAGCAAATTGTTTCTTACCGAATTTATGGGTGTTATACTTTGTACTAGAACAGTTCTGTTTGCAGCTGGTTGTTTATTGCAGGTTATTGATAACGATGTAGCTGAGCTTTTTGTTTGGTCAACAACTGAAAACTACCTGGATGAGCCTCCAACATTTATGTGTGAAGTAGATGTACGTGGAGCAAGACCTTGTGGACTGAACTACGACAGAAATGGACAATACAACTTTACTGCTACAGGATTAACACATGTATGGGAAATGTTGTAATTTTTTGCCTTGATGTGTTGTTTTATGTTTATGTGTACACTACTTACTTAGCACTTTTGGATGTAGTTTATGTCTTTTTGTGATGTTTTTATCATTGGTTTGTTTGAATTCTTCTTGTTACATTGAGATTCCTATGTTTGAAGTCAATATGGACAAAGTTTTGTATGCATTTTACATGTTTGCAGCATGTGCGTTTGGCGTTACCATTTCTTTCTGGTAGTTGTACCTTATTTGCCCAACCTCTTCGTGCTTTCATTTCTAAAGGGTTTAGGAGAGTGGCTGTTTACATGAGCCTATCATTAAATTTGTGGTCTACTTGCTGCTTATACAACATCTACATCTACTTGGTAACTGGCTTGGTTTGTACGTATTGTATGGTTCAGTTGGTTATTGCCTATTTATCAACTTTTGTTACTTTCCACATCTAGCCAACAGGCACTTTATCTTGTTGTCCCATGTGTTGGTAATATTGCTACAATGTCAAACTTTGCTAATATGCATGTCGATGTGGTGCATTTATCGGTTTAGCTTTTGTGTTTTGCCAAAATTTAAATAGTTTGTCATTCTAACTTTTGTCTGTGTTGGTGTTTGATGTTTAGGGTCATCACGATTTCTATCTAACACCCATTGATTATGTTGGAAATGTTGCTCCTCGTCTGAAGTACAGTTGGACAACTGGTGCGTGAGCTGCTGTTACAAGCACCTTATTTAATTATTGACCAATGACATTATATTAGACTTAGTGCCACCAGTCATCTATTACACTCCAAACTGGGGTCCTCCAAAGTACACTAACAGTCGAACTGTAAAGTTTGTGTAAGTTTGCTTTCTATGTTTCCATTACGTAAGATCAGGAAATTGACAATTGCTAATTCTAGTTTCTCAACCGAGACTCATGCTGAACTGGAATGCCGGCTGGATGCTGTAAGTGCATATAACAGGCAAAATGTGATTTAGCCACAGAGCATTGATATTGGTGGTTAAGTTGTCAATCCTAATAAATAGTCAATTATTTGAACTAGGATAAGCTAGTCACTTACATTAATTGGTTTTACTTTACTATCACCTTTGTTGCCAGTGAATCTGCTTGTTGCAGCTGCAGCAGGTCTGCAAAGGAAATGTTTAATGGTTTTGAAATGCCTTTTGAAAGCTCTTAGATCTTAAGAAGGCAGCCTTAATTCCTTATCTTGTCAGCTGTTGTGGTGTTTATTTATTAATTACACACAACTGTTAATTTGATCACAGCTACATCTGTACTTCTGTCAATCATCACGCAATAGTAAGGACTCACAAAGAACTCTTTCGGCTGCTCTTGCTTTAGCTGCTAAGCCAGCACATCTAGAAATGTTTGAACAACACTCATGTTAGTGTAATTAGCATTTCATGTTACGAAGCTGCTGCAGCTTTATCCCATGAAGTGCAAGACTTTAATACACTCTTCTACTTTGTGGTGTGGAATTTCTGATTGGGCAAGCTAATAGAGTCTCATCTTGTTGTGTTTTTTCTCTTCGGAATGAAAGCTGTTTCTTAAATGCTTTTGTCAAAATCTCTGTATTGCTGCAGCAGACTACATTAGAAAACTACTTTGTTTTGGCCAATGCTTGCATGAGTGCAGGAAATGATGCTTCAGACTACATGGACTGGCTACACGCATTCTTTGTGTAATGTCTTAACACACAATGAGCACAATAGGTTTACAACTGGTTTTTACTGCTATGCGAATTCATGGTTTGGTTTTGCTTGTATCCAACTATGTGCTTACTGGACTGTAACTTTTGCAGCCAAATAACAATAATTGTGAATTTATAGCTTTGTAATTTATATGCACTGACATCTGCTCATCCTGACTTGGAGGCTGAAAGCACAAGTAGGAAGAAAGAACATGTACTCATGATTTCAACATGAATTTATGCGATTGATCCACACAGAAGCAGACACATCATGTAACATGCAGATGCACACAGGAAGGGTAATTACTAACCATATCATATGCAATGCACTCGACTTACAATTTGTAGCATATTAGTTGCCTTAATTAACAGATCTAATAATTACGACAATCATTACTGTAGAATTCTTTTGTCAGATTTTGTCAAATTAAATAATGAAGTCATCATTAACTATAATACTAAAATATGTTTAAGGAAATATTATTTTTGATTTGCAAGGCTGGGTTGTGTTGTCTCAGTACTTCTGCAAATTAAATATGATTTTGTGCCTGCAGCTTACAGATGTGAAAATGTAATTTATTTGCAGGGCAATGTGACTGTGCAAGATTACGAGAAGTGTTCAGTTCGAATCAGCACAGTAGCAAATGAAGTGAACACGTATGTGTATTCTGGGCTCCCTGATGATGAGTACACTTTTTACGCTCGATCCATTGATCAAGGAGGGAACATTTCACCTAATATATCATACATCTTTACAGTTGGTGAGTTGTTGGTGTTATGTTTCTTATTTTTAAGAAGAAAACCAGTTAGTGCATAACAGACTGTGTGTGTCTGTCTGTCTGTGTGTCTGTCTGTCTGTCTGTGTGTCTGTCTGTGTGTGTGTGTGTGTGTGTGTGTGTGTGTGTGCGTGTGTGTGTGTGTGTGTGTGCGTGTGTGTGTGTGTGTGTGTGTGTGTGTGTGTGGTGTGTGTGTGTGGTGTGGTGTGTGGTGTGTGTGTGTGTGTGTGTGTGTGTGTATGTGTGTGTGTGTGTGTGTGTGGTGTGTGTGTGGTGTGTGTGTGTGTGTGTGTGTGTGTGTGTGTGTGCTGTGGTGTGTGTGTGTGTGTGTGTGTGTGTGTGTGTGTGTGTGTGTGTGTGTGTGTGTGTGTGTGTGTGTGTGTGGTGCTGTGGCTCAATTGGTTAGAGAGTGCGTTTGGAGAATGGAAACATCTGGGACCTTGTAGGGTTGCAAGTTCAAGTCACAGTGATGGCGAGCTATGGCATAATTTCCTTGGGCAAGAAACTTACACACACTTGCCTTTCTCGACTCAGGAGTATAAATGAGTACCTGGTCTTTGACTGGGTGGCAAAGGCCTCCGGCTGTGACACAGTCCATCAGCCACTGGGGTCTGGGTGGGACTTCGGGTGTCCATACCACAGTTGGCGTTGCAGTCGGTGCTCCTGCAGGCAGTCCGTGCTCCTGCAAGCACCGGGCCAGGTTCCAGGAGATTGCTTAGCACGGCCCATAGCTTCTACTTGGTGCACAGGAACCCAGCCATCTGGCTGGGGGCATTACTGTTTATTGCAGCTGTTTATCCATTTGCCATTTTTGCTTTTTGCCATTTGTGTGTGTGTTCGTGTGTGTGTGTGTGTGTGTGTGTGTGTGTGTGTGTGTGTGTGTGTGTGTGTGTGTGAGTGTTTGTTTGTGTGTGTGCATGTGTGTATGTGTGTGTGTGTGTGTGTGTGTGTGTGTGTGTGTGTGTGTGTGCACTCGCACGGGTGCGCATGCACACCCATACATGTTTTGGTGCACACATATTTTTTGTTTGAACGTGTCTATGAGTTAGTGTACTTTGTGTGTCTTTTTGGTTTTGTTGCTGGTTTTTAGTGGCTGTTTGTAAAAGTTGCTGGTTGTAAGAGTTGCTATTCTAATTTGTTTGTAGTCTAATGGCTTACTAATCTACTCTGTTCATTGTTTATGCTTGATTATTTGTTTCCTCTAGACACCGTCGGTCCAGCTGTATCATTTTCAGCACATCCGAATCGTTACACTAACAAACTTTCAGCAACATTTGTTCTCAATGCATCAGAAATTTTGTCAACGTTTGAATGTCAGTACATCAGTGACAGATACCAAGGGATTGGGTAGGAAATTCATAAATCAGTAACACAATGCTATTGTGCACTCTTCAAATGGTGTGCATTTTATTTGACGTGAAAGCATGTATTGATCAGTGTTTGAGACAAAATAGCATAGTTTTTGCCGGTTACCCCACAGTAAGCAAGTTGGTTTCATGGGATGGAGTGAGATTTCAAAGCAGCATGCAGTAGCACAAGCACTTAACAAAATTTACTGCTCTTTCGATACAGTGTAAACGCTGTGTCCAGCTTAGCACTCTGGCACAGCATTACCATTTTGAGTCCAATTCCTTGTCTTCGCATGAGTACACCTGTGCACTACCACAGTCACGATATTATGGAAGATGCAAATGTTGTAACACATCCCAACAAAGATGAATTTTGCTTAGTTAGGCTATCTAACGAGCTGTGGTATAGGGATGACATGTTAGTTCTAGTAAATAATACCTACAGACTAAGGTTACACATGACAGGCAGTGTGTATTTGGGCATCGGTCCTAATGTGGGAAATCTGCAGGCTGGAAGTGACTTCAACAATAATATATGATATCAAAGTTAATAGATGCTATCAAAACTCAGTTAGTGTTGCCAGTTAGGACAAAATCTTGGTGAGAGCACTGTTGATTATGAACGTGGATGGCAAATACAATGCCAAAAACCTGTGTTCGTGTAGTGCATATGACAATTATCTATTTGTAGATGCACCTTCCAGGAAATGTAATTAATGCATTGTTTGGATATGTTTTTCAGTATTTGAATGCTAGCACATTTTCAGGGTTACTTGTAACAAACGATAAGGCTTGAGGAAGTTAATTAATTAATTAATAATGCCCAGTTAATGCATAATTCAAAATTTTACTCTTATGCAGTATGGTTTGTTTGTAGCTCAATATGGTTGCCATGTAGTGCACAACCTTTTTTTGCTGGTGTCATTAATTCTCAAGGAGATGTTCAGTTTACAGTTGATCAGTTCAAGGATCAGGTAGTATTCAGATGTTTCACAGAATAATTAATTAGTGTGTATTATGTTTTTAATTAGTCTGGGAATCGCATTATCTACATTGATAAACCTCACGTGTTGAAAGCACGTGCTACTGATCGAGCAGGCAATACGGGACCTGAATCAAGCTGGATATGGGAGATTGATCTTTTGCCTCCAAATTTGAACTTCAGTAATGCTGACAATGATAAGAACATTGGGATCACCAATCAGAACTTTCGCTGGGTCAATGAAACAAGCATAGTCTTGGACTTTGCAGCACTTGAAAGTACCTACCAGTGTCACATTCAGCAATATAGTGTAGCAATGAAGAAGTTTTTTAATGTAAGTGAGATACTTGAACTATTCACTTTTTATTTTCAACTTATCTTCTTTCTATATGTCTGTCAATCAAGTTTATTGTCTAGAATTTGTTGTTTTGTTTGCTCGTTTTCAGACAATATGTCTGACACAGTGTTCAAAATCTTATGGCAGACTTAGTTGTAACCTTGGCAATCTCACAAAATTTTTAGTTGTCAAGGAGTTCATGGCTTTTACATATATGTATATCATAAATATCAAATAATGATACTAATTGTTCTGGCAAGTAAATGAAATTTTGGGATTCAGAGGTGGTCACCCTTAGTTTGACCTGAGTAATTTCACTATTATACTGTACGGCATAAAAACAAAATTCATTGAGTGA
The DNA here is from genome assembly GCF_963422355.1 of Corticium candelabrum. NCBI lineage: Eukaryota > Metazoa > Porifera > Homoscleromorpha > Homosclerophorida > Plakinidae > Corticium > Corticium candelabrum. The sequence goes on along the minus strand of NC_085102.1, from coordinate 1,005,149 downwards.
CGTTAGTTGTCAGGATGGCAACCTTGCTGGAATAATTGGTTGAACTCAGTTAGTCGTCAAATGACAACTTGACGATGACTGTTTCGAACACTGCTGACAGCTTTTGTCTGTGTTAATTTGCTGTAATTTGGTATCACAACATTATGTGTAGCTTGGAGATTGCCACGATGATAAGTTTTATTGGAGTCTGTTTAGGTCACAGTTGAAGACTGCCAACCACCCTATCTTTTTACAAACTACAGTGGATTATTCAGAGTGAAGGTAACCAGTGATGTTTTGAGTTTTAGTGTTTTATTGAGTTGGGTGAATGTGTGTGACTTTAGGTAGTAGCATTTGATTATTTTGGCAATACTGCAGCTGTTTCTGAAAATGGAAATGGATATGTATTTGGCATAGGTAAGTTGTGTGTGTGTGTGTGTGCGTGTGTGTGTGTGTGTGTGTGTGTGTGTGTGTGTGTGTGTGTGTGTGTGTGTGTATGCGTGTGTGCATGTGTGTGTGTGTGTGTGTGTGTGTGTGTGTGTGTGTGTGTGTGTGGGTGTGGGTGTGCTGTAGCTAATTTGGTTAGAGAGTGCATTTGGAGAATGAAAACATTCGAGACCTTGTAGAGTTGCAGGTTCAAGTCACGGTGATGTCGAGCTATGGCATAACTTCCTTAAGCAAGAAACTTACATACAATTGCTTCTCTCGACTCAGGTGTATACATGAGTACCTGGTCATTGACTGGGGTGGACATGACCGCTGGCTTGGCATCATGCAAGTAACATCATGCAGCAGACGGGTACTTGTGGGCCTTGGTGTCCAGTCCCAGAGTTGTGCCATAGTCAGTGCATTTGGATGACTTTGGCCAAGCTCCAGGTGGATTGTAGCGCTGGCTCTAAGCCTCCAAGCAGCGCATGGAGGCCCTGTCTCTAGAGGCAGGGGGAGCTATATATCTTCGCAACTGACCTTAAGGTCGACGTCGAATGACGTGGAGGGCTTGACATTTGTCCATTTTTGTTGTGTGTGTGTGTGTGTGTGTGTGTGTGTGTGTGTGTGTGTGTGTGTGTGTGTGTGTGAGGTGGCAGTCACATGGTTGGTTGGTGCTACACGACTTGTGGGAAGCAGGTGTTATCTTGGACTTGCAGGTCGTAGTTTAATTCACAATGATGGTCACTACTGTAATTTTCTTGGGCAAATGAATTCACTTGCAGTTGTTTTTTCAACTCAGGAGTACAAAGGAGTACATAGTCTTTGACAGGGGGTGGTGGACAAACTATTAGCTTTGGCAGTAATAAGACCTGCAACATACAGATAAAGGTGGGACGTGATGCCTACACCCAATGTGTTGCATTATGTTGCATTAGCCTTGCCCCAGACTCAATGTGGATTGCAGCCTCGGATGCGCTACCATCACCACTACGTCTGATTCGGTACTGCCCCTTGCGGTCAGCGCTAATCATGTCCGACATGATTAGTGTCAGCTACAAGTGTACTTTGTCGGCGTAGTACATTACAGGAAACAACTGTCGCGTGGGATCTTTGCTAATTAGCGTGCAGTAAGTAGGCAGCAGTCCAATGCATTGAAGTAGAGACATATGACGCATTGCAGCTTTAACTGAGAACCTGTGTACGCATTCAAAGGCGTATGATGCACTGCAAGTGCCATTTCTGATCTGCCATTTCACTGCTACGCTCTCTAATGTAGCTGTAATCTCTTACTAACGCTTGACAGCGGCCTAAAATTGCAATATCGACAAGTACAGAGGCTAGAACAACGTCAAAGTCCAATCGAAAGCTCAGTTTTTAGCTAAGATCATTAGTATGACACGCGCTGAAGAATTTGATTACATACTTACTCCCGCCCAGTAAGGCGGTACTGGACCAGACGTAGTGGTGATGGCAGCACATCTGCGGCTGCAATCCACACTACGTCTGGGGCGAGGCTAGTGTTGCATCATGGTCAGTGCTCCTGGATAATTCTGGCCGAGTTTCAGGAGTTAAGTCAACTTAGACCCATTAGACTTTGCTTACTGCACGGATGCCTTGTTCTTGGGATGGGGGAAGCTATCATTGGTGGACTGAAGGGGTTATCACTTATCCATTTGTTCATTTTGTGTGTGTAACACTAAAAATGCTTAAAATGCTAGTTGAATCAGCATATACTCTGCATACAGACCAAGTTTGAAATTTAATGACATTGATCAACTCACTTTTGTCTGCATTGTTTTATTAGGTTTATTTTTAGGGGTTTTATAGCCTATGCATGTTTATGTGGCTGGACTCTTTTCATCGTAACATCTGATGATTGCCTTTCTTGTCTGACATATCAGCAATGGTACAAACATATGTATGCAGGGCCATATTGAAAGAGCATTTCACCGGTCTGTGCAACTCTGACTTCATCCTCAACCGCTATTCTAGTCACACATCAAGGTTGGAAGTTTGACACTACATCTCAGACCAAACTTGATAGCTGAGCATTATGATAAGGTTAGAAAACAAAAACGTACGAGGCGGTTTTTGAAGTAAAGACTGTGATAGTTGCTGAAGCGAAAGTAAAACATGCTTTTGCATCACTGACTCAACTTCAATTGATGGTGAAAATCACACATACGGCGATGTTTTGGCTGTAGAAAGAAGGCATTTGGTGTCATGTGATTATGCGCAGCGACACACATTGACAGGGACGTAGCTGCCGGTCCGTTGGTCCAGTTAGTTCAGTTTGAGCTGACCACTTTTCAATATTTGTACTTTCACCGACAGACCATTCCCAGCAACTTCCGCATAGGGCATAGCTGATTAAATAAGTTTTTAATCACTTTGAGACAGCCTCATATCAAGTCACTGCAGCCCTGCAGATCAGAACACATACAGCTTGTAGACCTGTTCATTCTGGTTTTAGAATAGCAGATAGTAAGTGGAACCAGATGGTGTTGCTTCTGTCGCCTCCCTGTAATGCCTCATCACCCTATGAACTTATTGTTTCCTACGAGACCGTCCTGGGAGTCTAAGAATTAATCCTGTGCTGCTTTGTACTCTGCACAGACCCAATGCATGGTTTTATACCTGGCTGCCTTTCAATACGACATCGAGGATGCTGAAACATTGCATCACTACATTACTATGTAAAACACGAGAAAAATTATCTTTTGTGTCTGTGTCTGCGCATGCACGTCTGCGTGCTTGCTAATTTTCAACCGGACCACTTCCAAACTGCCGGCTACGGCCCTGTGTTTCTGTGGGTTTTTGCATCACACAAGCAATTTTGTACTGTAGTATGGCCTCTATGCGTAGAAAGAAACACGGAGGAAAGAACGAAGGACCAAGTGATTGCAAGTTGTTCAAGACAGTCCATGTGGAGTCTACAACGTATGAACGATTGAGTTGCTATTTTTAGCTTGTTCTCTTTCACTGTCAGAGTCGCCTGAAATGTTTAGATACTTCTCTCGTGTACTCTAGTAGCTGGCCTTGGAAAGTAAGACCAAAACAATGCGCCGCGCAACACACCAAGCGTTTGGTCTGCAGCCCAAGACCATAATGTACGTCACCGTCTACTGTGCTTGCGTCAATCGGTGAAGAACTCCTTTAAAAATGTGGGATAGGGATGCATTATAATCGAGATCATTAGCCTGATGTGGCATGCACAAGCCATGTACAATGGCTTTTAGCCCAGGCAGTAGTTTGTACTGATGGAGCGATTGATGCCTTATTGTGTGTTTGTGCATTCCCGTATATACCCAGGATGCTTAGACATCCAATAGAGAAAGTTATGTTACCTTGTCACATCCTTTTCTAATCTAAATTGCCTGCTTATGAAATGTAGCTAATAACTCAAATTTTGTTTTCACTTTCATATACCTTGTATGACACTGGTAGCAATTTTTGTGATTACTGAGTTAAGACTTCATGAGTGCCAGTATTTAAAAGCTTTGAGGACAGAATTTTTTGTCTGTCCTCTTGTTCACTTCCTATATGTCGAATTCTTTCATGACTCTTTTTTCAATTTCCTCATTGCTATTGTGTCACTTTGCGTTTAATCCACTTTTTTGCGTGCATTTGTTTACTACTGTATTTCCTTAAAGAGAATGCTATGACGTTATAATGTTTGGAAGGAGCTCCAAAGAGACGTATTGGAGCATGGCATTCTATGTTTTAATTAATCATTTTTTCTGGGACAACAATCCCATACATACGCCAACCCCCGCTTCCGTCTGTCTGGATGTCCACATGTTGTCTCTCTGTAACGCATTGATCAACACGACACCGGTCTTGGATTGTCACAAAACATGGCGTCCGGTTCGAGTTTGACCGTCCGAGACAAACCGTTGAGTCGGATTTCACCTAGACTGCTTCCGACGGCCAGAAATGAGACTTTGGCATTCTGAAATGAGATGCACTGGAGTTTCTTGCAACTAACCGAGTATGCGGATGTGACGTGCGCCCGCCATTCACTGTACGACATTCTATAATTCTCAACTGGTGTAATAGAGTACAAGATGCTCCAGGTGCAGTCAGAGTTTAATTAACCTGGCGTACGTATAGCAATAGGACGCATGTGTTGTAGTGTAAACGCACAAAGCTAGATTGCTACTGCCCCTAGGGTGGAGGACTTAGTAGTGATGTATTTATTAGTGTACCCATAAAACAGTACCTTACTGGTATTGATTAGATTTGGACAAATATCTACTGTGCATTGATTAAGTAGTCAGTTGATGCTACCGGTAAGTAATAAGGTGTGTAAACTGTACTGTAAACTGTAGTATCTTTGTCTTTTAAGACCTCAACGATGATGCTCTGCCATAATAAAGAGACAAGAATTCTGGCACCTGGCTTGAGACGTGTGTCTACTGTGTGAATGCATGCAAAGGGTGGCATTCTATTGGAGCATGACATTCTATTTTTGTGGCCAGACCCTAGGGTGACATACTATTTGAACATGTTGTGTTATTCAAGCATGATGTTCTATTTGAGGAAAAAAGTATTTGACTACAGCACACCCTTGATTATCCGCCAGATTTTTGCGTTCTCGGATAATGCATTCCTGGATAAAGAAACTATAATATATTTCACTTCGAACTAATACGCTGTATTGACAGCCTCTCACAAATGAGCGAATACACAACAGAGAATGTAATAATGTAATAAATAGGCAGGTGTTGATAACTCTTCTCGTGACATGAATGTACAGTAAGTGTGGAAAGAAGAGTGTGGCCTTGTACAGTGGAGGAAAATTAGTTGATATTTATCAACTTTTGATTATCTTGACAATCGATTATCTGGACTTCTAACTTGTCTTGGGAGAAGACCGGATAATTGAGGGGTGTACTGTACCTTGTACCTTGTATCATTATTTTATTTTGCATCTAGTTTGTAACAGTTTACTTAGGCAGTTCGATATACAGTTGTCAATTTTGACTTTGTGCTAACGTTGTGTTTAGCTGGCACTGGTCCTTCATCACAGATTGTTAGTGGTCCTGCCAATGTGGTTAACAGTTTGAGCACCAAATTTACTGTCAAGTAAATAATTAAAACTTGTATGATATGGCTTAAATAAAAATGTTTGTGGTTTAGCATTCCTTTTCCACGTGCTGGTGCTAGATGTTCAATTCGACGACTTGATTCATTGGTGGAAAAGTTATGGCAGTGCATTCCCATTGATCAGAATCAGCAAACAAAAGAGATTCCTGGCTTCCAAGAAATATCATTTGATATTTCAACATATGTAAATGCAGTTGAGGGGAAGGTCAGTTATCGTCTTTTGACTTTATTACAAGTTGTTTGTCTGTGTGTTGGTGTTTCTCTTTGTTGGTTGGTCTGAATTTTCACCATCAAAGTATTATACAGTAATGGTAATCCTGTAGCCTTTTTGCTTGTTTTGATTACTTTGTTTGTTTGATCACTCACATGCACATCTACAGTACTTGCCTCTGTGGAAGGCTACTTGGATGATCAACTTGGTTTGTGATGTACCGACTATCTGTGTACCAGACTTTGTAACACATACTTTGGATGAGTCTTAATTGGACTGCAATGCAGTGGTGCCTATCGGGCGCTTTGTTGCTGCATGTAGTGCCAAGCTAATTTTTGCAGCGCTAGAGCAGTGCCAAGATTGTAAAATGCTTTGGCAAGTCCATTATCGACTATCATGCACTGTATAAGGTATTCAATATGTCAATCAAAGAACGGTTGCCTTCTACTGGCCAAGCAGAGTAGGTCTGGTGACTCTGGACCTGAGATGCATACAGTGGCAGTCATACATACTTTACATACTTTACCAGCCATACACATGCATTTCACCAGTATGCACGGCAGTGTCCCATTGAGTCAAAGTATGCACACCTCCAAGTGCGTTTTAGTGCTGAATTTCCAGTGCCAACTATTTCAAACTTGGGCAGCCCTGGCAATGGATGAGTCTTAGTTGGACTGCTAAGCAATTTTGTTTTTATTTTTCTGGCAATAACTCATTTTAACTTCAGAAATCATCACTTTAACTGATATGTAGCATGTCCAGTGTTTGCCAATGTTTCTATTCTTGTTTTTCTAACTTATAGTTTGATGGTCACTATGTCTTCAAGTATGCTGTGGTTGACTTTTGGAATAATGTTTCTCCTGAGAAGAGATATGATTGGACAGTGGGTGAGATGTTGATGTTTATAGCGTACTTGATCGGGTGACTCCCAAGGTTGTAAGCCTTAAGCCAGACTTTGGTCATGTCTTTTGCATTCGTATTAGTGCTAATTGATTTTTCTCTTGATAGCCTGGTCATTTGCCAGTCTTTATTTCCTGAAGCCTGTAGTCACTCTCTAGAGCTGAATTTACAATATGCGAACGCTTGAGCGTCGCGTCATCTGCGTTGCGTTGTACTAAATTCAAACTGTAAATGGCTTGACACGACGTGACACGAAGGGACGTGAAGCGGCTAAATAAAAGTGAGTTCTACTTGAGCGTCAAACCGGAAACTGAGCACGTTGTGTTGGAAGTATCACCTTGATTTGGACCAATCACAGCCAACTAAAATGCACATGTGGCTTCCTTGAGCGACGATTATTGATTCCGGCACTGTACTTGACATTGAGCGGTCTATAGATTGTGTAGAGAGCTGTCCTTGCTTGTGGATGATCAGCTGTAAGGTGTACAAATTCGCATGCAAGGGAAAACGCATCGAAATAGCTTTTGAGCAAACTGGGTTAAGCAGAGTTCTGCCAGTAGAAAATCGAAGCACGATTGGTCAGTTCAAGAATTCATGCAGCCTCGTCTAGTGCGTGCTGAAATCATATTGTGAATGGTACAACATGTGTGACGTGACATGTGCCACTCCCATGCAAGACGATGCGACATGACGGTCAAGCATTGGCATATTGTAAATTCAGCTTAAGGCTTTTGTAACAGGAGTTGACCAAATTGATGATTTGTTTACTTTTGTCAAAACCGAACAGTGACCAACTGAAGAGTTGACAGTTTTGTTGTTTTAGTGTGCTTGATGAAGTGATGAAGTGATGGAAGCATTGAATGTTAATTTGTCAATTTCAGATGCATGTGCAGTTAATTGGCCAATTACTGTTGGCCATTATTAGCTCATGATTTCAAACTTCATGTTATACGTGAAACACGGAATAAGGGAGATTACTTGAACAGGCGCAGTATAGAAAGTTGTGTACTTTTATTGTTATTGTACTCTTGCATGAAATTTCTAGATGTGTCACCACCAAAAACAGCTCTAAGAGGTACATATCCTGAGTTTACTCAAGAAACGAATATAACCTTTGAGTTTTTTTCTGATGAGGACACTGTTCAACGGTAAGTAGTTTATTTGGTCATTGGTAAGAGTTATTTTATGGTAATGTTATAAATGGTGTACTGAAAACAATAGATTTCTTTTTATATAAAGAGTTGACTGCTTTTGCTGTCTTGGGAAACGTTCTTTGTCTTGAATAGATAGAAAAGATATTGTTAATTAAAACAATATTGGGTTTACCAGCAGAAGACAGACCAATTCAAAGCTCATATCAAAGAATAGATGCTGAGATAAAACTACCTATCCTACTGATATTAGTTATTTTTTAGTACTAATTTCCAGGATTTCTAAAACAATTTATTATATATTCAAACGCTTTTTACAACTCTCTTCAAAGCTATATTAGGAATTTTTGGTTTTGTACCATTTGCTAACTCAACAGCTACCAGTGACACCACACTAGCTACATACCAGTACATAGCTTTCTAATCTCATTATTGCTCAATTTGCCATTGACAAGTAAAGGGAAAATTGTAATAGCCAGCAAAGTTTTATTAGCTGGCTAGCCCCTTTCCAGCTGTAAGAAATATGGTTCTGGTTACTAATTTTTGAAACACATGTTTTATTGGCACTACTTTCTTGATAGAGTGTACATAGCAACAAGCAATACAAATATGGTGTATTAACAAAAACTTACCATGATGTCTTCAAGATTTCATGATTCACAGTCTCGGCACAGTCTCGGCACAGTCTCGGCATATAAAGAACAATATTTCATTTGTCACCAACCGTCTGGTATTGATATACACATACAGTGGGTTGCCTAACAGCTTGGTAGGTGTCAATTACGGCTCCAAGGTTTGTTCTTACCTTGTACTTAACAGCAACAGTGAATAGGAATGTATGCATATCAAATATGCCGTTCTAAAATTGGAAGAACACTCCTTTGTTTGAATAATGCAATCTGTTTTTATAAGATGACAATATGTTTCAAACTAGTTTCAGTCGTAGTTAACTCTAATTCATTCCTCCTTGTTGGATGAACATGGAGTTATGTTGCTATTCATTCCTCCTTGTTGGATGAACATGGAGTTATGTTGCTATTCATTCCTCCTTGTTGGATGAACATGGAGTTATGTTGCTAAGTTTTGTTAAAGTAATGCCATGGTAATTGAAGGTGCAGGGTCACAGCCAGACAAGTGCACTTGAGCCGATCTCAAGTGAGGTAGCTTTTGTGTCGTAGCTATTATACATAACATATGTTCAAGTGTCCTGGCAAAAACATCAGTTTCGATCGCTAGTTAGCCCTTTAAATGCTGTTCATATATTGCGCATGCGCAAAGGTCAATAGCCAAAACTACTGCAAAACTGGTTATTTAGGTGTCGATTGACGGCCACGGCAGCAGTGTAAGCTTTAATGGCTGCCCATGCACACAGTGGTAACTGTCCAACGACAGACATCATGGATGATCTAGAAAGCAATCATTAATGACAGCACTGGGCCTCTTGTTTCAGTGGAGGAGTAACAGAACAGAGATATGGGTAGTCTCAGTAAGCATTTTCTTTTTCTAGCAAATACACAAAAGTGTAATGAAAACCCAGCATTTCTGCAAGATGACAATGCAGCAACCCACACTGCAAAGATTATTACCAAATGAGAGAAGATCATGAATTCTACTATTAGCTTGGCTGGTTTAGAATATTGACCTCAATTGGACAGAAATGTTTTAGGCAATGCTTAAAGGTGCAGGGTCACAGCCAGACAAGTGCACTTGAGCTGATCTCAAGTGAGGTAGCTTTTGTGTTGTAGCTATTATACATAACATATGTTCAAGTGTCCTGGCAAAAATCAGTTTCGATCGCTAGTTAGCCCTTTAAATGCTGTTCATATATTGCGCATGCGCAAAGGTCAATAGCCAAAACTACTGCAAAACTGGCTATTTAGGTGTCGATTGACGGCCACGGCAGCAGTGTAAGCTTTAATGGCTGCCCATGCGCACAGTGGTAACTGTCCAACAACAGACATCATGGATGATCTAGAAAGCAATCATTAATGACAGCACTGGGCCTCTTGTTTCAGTGGAGGAGTAACAGAACAGAGATATGGGTAGTCTCAGTAAGCATTTTCTTTTTCTAGCAAATACACGAAAGTGTAATGAAAACCCAGTATTTCTGCAAGACGACAATGCAGCAACCCACACTGCAAAGATTATTACCAAATGAGAAAAGATCATGAATTCTATTATTAGCTTGGCTGGTTAATTACCATGGCATTAACTTCAAGGTGTAAGAGCTTGGGAATTATTAACAATAGATTATTGATTGTTTTGAATGTGTTGTATTAATGATTATTTACTGAATATAGAATCTTTCTTATGATTGTTTATGAAATATTTGTGGCTAATCATGTTGGATTTTGTAGGTTTGAATGCAAACTTGACAAAATTGTTTTTGGCCGAAATCTTGAACGTCGCTGTGCTGCTGGAGGAAAACTAACAACCACTCCTTGTTCGTATACAGCTTGTGACTTTGTTTACGGTTATCAAGGCAATACTTCTTACTCAAAGTTGACGGATGGCTTTTATGAGTTTTCAGTTCGAGCCAAGGATATAGTAAGCTATTTCTTTGTATGGTATGTGTGTTTGATCATCGTTTATTATTTCTGTGTAACTGTTAGTAGCTATTAGTTTAGTGTGATGGGTCTGTTTATGCATAGCTTTTTATGTCCTGTGTTTGTGTGTGTGAGTGTGTGTGTGTGTGTGTGTGTGTGTGTGTGTGTGTGTGTGTGTGTGTGTGTGTGTGTGTGTGTGTGTGTGTGTGTGTGTGTGTGTGTGTGTGTGTGTGTTGATTATTGGCATATATAGTGATACAGGATGCGTCGTGAGGACTAAAGGTTGAAAGTCAGATAGATTTAGAGTAACTACAAAGGTGTCAGGCAAGGTTGTTGCTTATCTCCAGTTTTATTTAACATCTACATGGACAAGATAATTTGCGAAGTTCTTTCCTTGGTTGATAGAGGTCAGGTGGCATTGAGATTGAATCAAGACTGAAAGCAATTTATACATGAATTATTCATCTCGTGCCAAAAGGTCATACTGAGATTGGAGAAGGAATGTATGCAGATGATTTAGTTGTTATTGCAAGATCTTCTTGTTCTCTCAAACAATCTCTAGATGTTTTGCATAAAGCTTGTATTGAGTGGGGCAACAAGCAAGCTCACATTGAAAACCTACTAAAGTTCTTAGTATGGGCAACGAGCAAGCTCACATTTCCATTGATGCTATCACTGACAGAATGTTGATAAGTTTTGTTATCTAGGTAGTGTCGTTCACAAGTCTGGAGGATGTTGTGAGGAACTTACAAATAGAATTGTTAAAGCCAGTATATCATTCAGTTGTTGGCAGAAACGAGTGTTTTCCATAGAAATTTTTCTAGAGCCATCAAATTGAAAATTTTCAAACTATATTGTTCTGCTGGTGTTGTTGCATGGCTGTGAGACTTGGCCCATGGCCCAAGCAAACATTGGCAAGCTAAACACATTTCACTTGAGATGTACTAGGACGATTCTTTGAGTGTCTAAATGGCATAAAATAACCAACAAAGAAAATCTGGCCACAGCAAGAGAAGATCCCATAGAATTGAAACTTCAAAGACAACAACAACTTCAGTTGTTGGGACACATTGTAAGAATGTCAAACAACCGTCCTCAAAAACAGCTTCTACGGAGTAGACCTCTTGATCATAAACATCAAGCACACAGTACTCGACTATGGTGGGTTGATATAGTTCAGAAAGACTTAAAATCATCAAACTTATTTATAGAAGATCCACACAATTGCTCAGCTTGCCGATCTATTCTGCAAGGCCTGAACTCATTGGGTATGGCTGAAATTCAGGTTATGTCCGACCCCTACTTTATGGATTGCCCAAAGGGGGTCGGATAATCGAGAATATACTGGTAAGTTCTGACTAGTCAGTCATTCTGGTGAGTCCTTTGGTCTGAATAACAGTCTTAAATTTGAATCACCCTTGTGTCTATCTGAGCGTCACTGATCAGTGTTACGTATTCCATGTCAATTTGTGTAGTGATGAAACTCCCATGATGTTCAAGATGTTTCTTTTTTGTTATTGTGTTATGCAATTCTGCGGCTGATTGAAATGTTACTTGGGGAACTGATCTAGCCAGATAATTAAGTCCAGGGACATGGCAATGGTGAAAAAAAGCATTCAGACTGTGGATGATTTAGACTTGTCAGTGCTGAACACAATAAATTTGCTGACAAGGATGTTTCTCACACTTTGATTTAACATAGGTAGGACTTACCGACATGTGTTCCTAAAACTGTAGTTCCATAGTTGGTGATGTGAAAGTGACAACAATTGGTGTCTACTACATTGGGTGTGTAGAGTTTGCACTTCTGATCACAACTGGACAGCCAAATAGTTGACAAAGATGACTTTAAAGCCAAAGCAGCCTTGATGGTGGCATCAGGTTTACCTAGCATGACAATGTCATCATGGTAATCTAATGCTTGAACATTGCTGTGATGCTATTGCACTTTAAAGGAGAGTGGATGTATTGCAAGAGCATAAAGTGCAGGGCCTAAGGGATCTCCCTGATGCAGGGAAGAATATAACGGTTGGTCATCAGACATTTGACCGATCAAAACCTCATTTTGTCCGAGTGAAATTTTGTGGGCCGGACATTCTGTCTGAGCAAACGAATTGAACAAATGGCACCGAGATAAAGTCTTTATCACGGCGAACCCATACTCTGCATACCAGAAATGCATACATTTCTGTTCTGTTCTCATTTAGTATAGCGCATTTGGTGCCATGTAGGAACATTTGCAGATCTAGCTTGATACAGAGCTCTAAAAGGCGACGATAGTGCTTGATACCAGTACGATGGAAATGGCTGCTCTTAGCTGTGATAATGGCCACAGATAAATGATATCACATGCTGATGAGGTAACTGTTTTGAAAAGGAACACTAGGCATGCAATTAGTTGCTACTTCATTGTATGTGTGATCAACCTAAACCATGCAAACCACAATGCAGATTCAAACTACTTGTCAAACCAGTAATTGTGCTGTGCATGATGAGTGAAAGACTCAGTTGATGCAAAGGTCAGATGGTATATACCAGTGTAACTGTCATGATTTAAATTTCTAAACAGTAGCGAATATGACGAAAATATGCACTTTCTTCAGAACCAGAAAATGAAAACCACTTGTGGCACTGGGTTGCCCAAAACAGACTATTTTGGATGTAGAAAAGCAAAATGTTAATTGCTACACCATGAAGTCAAAACCACCAACTCTGAATGTTAGCATTGCCCCAATACTATATTGACCAGACATTGACTTTTGGATGTTCCGGTTTCCTAGTTTTATTGCTGTAGGTTGGCTATTAATTAACAATTGATTGTTTGACCAATTAGGATGTCCAACACTTTTGTTGAATCTTTGACCAAACTATGATTTGACTCAACTTTTGTCTGACCAGCTACAAATTGTTGTACTCCTCACTGTAATGCACCCTTTCTTTAGATGTACTGTATTTCTTTGAATAGTGGCCGTGGCCTCAATTTTTAACAAGGTTACATAACTGTGGCCTCTAAACGAGGATGGCTTGTATTCAAGGGTGACCTCTATTTTTAAGTCTCTACTTCACACCGTGACACGTTGGTATGTCACATTTCTTTCTATTGACATAACTGGACACTTTTGAAGGTGCCAACCACAGCAGGTTTAGCTGTAAATGCCACGACTATTATGTTATCTACATTCTAGATGCACATGCACTGAGAAACAAGTGGAAAGTAGTATCTGGGCGACAGCAGTATGCCTCTGTACGCGCAATAGGAATCCGCCCTGCTTTACATCAGCTCGGTATTGACAAATGATGTACCTTATAAGATGAAATGTTGGTGGGAAATTTATTTTGGCGGATTGGCGGATTTTTCAGCTACAGCCAATATAAAATGTGCCATTAATTTGGCCACCGGATATGTTGGCATCATTACCCACGTGGATCAGACATCATATGACAATGGTGGTACGCGATGAGGCCACAAGATGGTAGGTAATCCCTGCTTGCCGTCTGTTGTGCCTATGAATGGGGCCGTGAGGCTATGGATGAAGCTGGACTGTTGTGTTCACGCAGTCCTGTTCTTTTCACTGACACAGCAGTTCTTTTCACTAGGCAGTAGTTGGAGACCAGTAAGTTAGGGAAATGTGATCCATGAACACAGCTGTCAATCACAAACTCCTCCATGACCACTTATGGTAAGATATATATTAGCTATCAAACAGCGCTGTCCGATCGCCAAAATATAACCCACCAGTATGCTTTGTCCATCAATGTGTTAGCAAACCGCCAATATAAATTCCCACCAATGTTTCATCTGATACGGTATTCGCAAATGGATGAAGAAAGAAGAAGGTCTCACACGTGCACAAAATCCGTCCAAGAAGAAACGACTCTCTGGAGGAGGCAGGAAACCAGACCACAGCCAAGCAGAAGAGGAGCTGGGACTCTGGATTGTCTACCAGCGAGAGAATTACCATTGAGTCACTCGTAATGCTATTATTCAACGTGTCAATGAATGTTCAATAATCCCACATTTAAGGGAAGCTGAGGCTGGGTGGATAAGTTCTTGAAAGGCATGACTTTGTCATTCGTACATGAACTACTACCGGGTAGCAGCTGCCACCCGAGATCGGACAAAAAGTTGGCAACTTTGTTTTATTTTGTAAAGACAGCAAAAACGATTGAATCTACGTTCTTTTGACACTGGAAACATTCACGAAACAGCCATTTGGGCCACTATGCCTGGGGAGTCAACTGTTGAGGCTAGAAGTGCGAGACACGTTCCTGTTCCGACAGCAGGTCATGAGAAGACAAGAATTACCGCGTGTCTTGCCACAATGGCAGATGGCCAGAAGCTTTCTGCCCCTTATTGTGTGTAAGAGTAAAGAATACCTCAGGAACTAAAAACATGAGAGGAGCCTACATTCAACCAACACAACGGATGGATGCAAGTCGACAGTACTGTGAAATGGGTTCACAACGTATGGGGCTCATTGGCATTTCATGAGCGTTTCCTGGTCTGGGATAGGAACAGGTGTCAATTGACACCTAGAGTGAGAGAAGCAGTTAGGAAGGCGCAAACCACAATGGCATGCATACAAGGTATGTGCATCAAATTGGTACAGCCTGCTGACGTCTCTTGGAATCAATCTTTCAAAGCAGCATACCATGGTCTCTTGGAGTCGACTTTTCAAAGCAGCATGCCGTGAAAGGTATGATAGGTGGCTGCAAACGAAACAAAGCCCAGATGACATTACTGCTTCTGCAAACCCTCGAGCCCCAAGTAAATGTGCTATAGTAGACTGGGTAGAAGGAGACATGGGCCGAATTGTCTGCAGACATTATAGTCTGCTCTTGTGCTACTTGTGGAATCACAACTTTGGATCTTGCAGATGCATCAAGAAAGGGATTGTGACTGGCACTCAGACAAGAACTGAAATGCAACAGCCACCAGAACTGCAAGATGGGGAAACTGCAAGTACTGACTAGGGAGAAGCGACATAAACTGACGAGATTGATGAATTGCTGTTAGAATATAATATTATTGATAGACGTGTGCACGTAATAGGATGAGATTGACGTGAAGCATCAAAACCATGTGATATGTTAGTGGACTTTGCAGACCAGTGCAGCCTCAGTTCGAGGGTGGCTTCTATTTTCAACAACTCTCTTCTTCTAAACGAGAGCGGTTTTTGTTTGAGGGTGGCCACTATTCTAAGAAATATAGTATATATAATGACAAACAGTTCAACTCCCATCTGATATATAAGACCACTTGTCTTGGCATACATTGGCATGACATGAGGCAATACTTCTGGGAAAGACACCTCTGCTTCACGAATAAGATGTGCTCTGCTAACAGGGTAAAGGGCATTAGATATGTCACTTTTCGGTTGTGCCCAACATGTTGGTTGGCTTCTAGGGCAAGCTGAGCCCAATGAGTTAGCATTTCTGCTCCACCAGTCACACCCACACCATGTTGAATTGGAGATCAATAACTTGAAAAATTGCTTTATACTGGGACAATATAGCTTTTGCTACTATTCTTCATACAACCTCTCCCACAGCAGTTAGTCGAACATTCCCATTTTTCTTGGGGAAGCTAGAAGATGCAGACAGAGGACGTGCTATTGACTACCTGTAATGAATCAAAAACGTTCATATTTTCAGCCAGATGGTCTACACACATCAAGACTCTCTGAGAGATTTTGGAATCAGTTGGAACAAGACTTTGGAGTTTAAGTTGAGGTTACATTGCCATTTGGTTTTTGAATTACATTGTAGCAGCAAGTTGTTTCTGGTAGCAATGATGCTGGAGCTAGTCCAGAAGAAGTAAATTTTTTAGCTGCTACATATGATTCTCCACATTTCACTAAACGGGGAACAGCACTTGTTTAGAGAAGAGACCTCTTTATGAGTAATGATATGAAACTACAGGAGCTCTTCCTACCTGAACTGTAAAACTTGTTATCGACAGCGAGAATCACAACCTTCTTTGACTAATTTTCTTTTGTCAGAAGTTGAAGTATTATTCTTGGTAGCAAAAACAGGAGTTTCAAACCACTATTGTCATTTTGGTAATTAGTTATTTTTTAAGCAGGATGGCACAACAAGGTTGGAAGGATGACCTGAGACCTGGCAAGAAATCTTAAACTGTTTTAGCTGGTGTCGCTTGTAGCACGATATCAAACAACAAGGCAGTAATCAATTCCCATGATGCATCCTCCCAGAATATCTTGATCTGTTGATGGAGACGGTTGACACAAGAGCCATAGAAGCCACAGCTGGCTGGCTGGCTGGATGACTGGCTGGCTGGATGACTGGCTGGCTGGCTGACTGGCTGGCTGACTGGCTGGCTGACTGGCTGGCTGGCTGGCTGGCATCGAATTATAATTTGTTTACTGCAGATCTAGTGGCAGTCTAGGAATGCTAGTAAATACATAATTACAAACTACAAAAGGACTTTGATTCTAGAGTAGAAAATGAGTCAGACTTGACATCATTGACTGACTGAGCGATTGAGCTGCTGACTGCCGAATATGGCTGTGTGCATGCTGAAGTGCGTCTTTTGTGTCATACAGTTTATGTATTTGTAGAGGGCATGAATGACTGTGTTCTATTTTCAGGGTAACAATGTTGATGCCACACCAGCTACTGTCCAGTTTACTGTTGGTCAGAAAGCATAACTGTAACCAGTAGCATTTGTATGCGAATCTTTTTGCATTTACTAGACACGCAACCACCGGAAGTTAAATTTCTTGGAGTTTTTCCAGAAAGTAAACCATCAATTCAAGACAGTGTTAAAATCTATTTCCAAGGAGAAATTGGGAGCCAATCCTTCTGTCGGTAAGTGACATATTATCTAATTTCAGCTATGAGCCATAAGAAGTGAGACTTTGTAAAAGTCATGTGACTTAGCGAGTAGCGTACTCCATTATATGGCTCAAATGATATTAATTTTGTGACTTTGTACTTGTAGAGGTCTGCCAATCCTGACACATTTAGACCAAATCGCATGTCTAATGCCCACAACCCCAGTCTCACTTGTGTTTGTGTCTCGCACACTACTAACTACGCAGATTGTCCATCCAATCACAAAACAGTATGCATGGCATGTGATGTTAGCTCAAGTTGAAGTGTACGTGAGGCGGTATAGGTCCAGGTTTTTAGCATGGACTCATAGGGGCGATTTTGTCGTCCTTGTTGCATGATAACAGCTGTGTTTGCTGCTTTGCTCTTCAGTTGCAAAACAGTGATTTTGTTGTGATTTGTGTGAACACGCATTTGCACACATTTTGGGAGTCACATGACCCTTCTAGGTTTAGTGACATGCATTTTATGGTGATTCTATGAGCCATAAGAAACAGGACTTTGTAAAAGTCACATGACAAGTAGCATACTCAAATCTATGGCTCAAATGACTTGTGGTTTGTTACTGTGTGTGTGTGTGTGTGTGTGTGTGTGTGTGTGTGTGTGTGTGTGTGTTGTGTGTGTGTGTGTGTGTGTGTGTGTGTGTGTGTGTGTGTGTGTGTGTGTTTGTGTGTGTGTGTGTGTGTGTGTGTGTGTGTGTGTGTGTTTGTGTGTGTGTGTGTGCATGTGTATGTATGTGTGTGTGTGTTTGTGTGTGTGTGTGTGTGTGTGTGTGTGTGTGTGTGTGTGCGTGCGTGCACATGCGTGCATGTGTGTGTGTGTGTGTGTGTGTGTGTATGTGTGTGTGTGTGTGTAAGCTGCCATCAGTGGCGTACGTATGGGGTTCTCTCTATTGCCAGCAATATTGTTTAGAGTTTAGGGACCTTTGTCTTGAGATATATATGATGCCTCCAGCAATTTTTTAATTTGGGAGATTAAACTCTAAAGATGGAAAAAGATTGATTCCTAATTGACAGCTGTGCAGTACTATGCTCATTGAGCTTCTCTTTAGGTGATTTCACATTGTAACTAACCTGGGTTTGATTGTTTCTTCGCAAGCACATTGCATCCCATATTCTTACTATCTTAAGTCTCTGTCTGATCTTGTGTCTTATGTATTTGTCAAATTTATGTGTACACGTATTACTACAGTATTTACATGTCTTTCACGTGATGTCACTGTGTATAGACTCTGAAAAGGTGGGCCTGTGACAAGAAATTCTTGGTAAAATAATAACAGATACTAACTTACATGGCGAGAGGGATTATGGGACTTGACCGTTTTACTAGGGGCTTTCCCCACATTAATTAATTGGCCGAAGCAGAGCCAAGGCTAACTAGTGAGACAAAGGCCAGTGCTTAGTTTTCATTATACAGGCTTTTCACAGCTAATGGCTAATTCACTGTATAGCCTTTGAAATATTCAGACGTTTAAGTGCTGCTGTTTTAATCTGCATTGTTGCAATGTTTTAGAATCATTACAAGTTAATTGAATAACATTAGTACCATAGTATATATCATTAAACAATTGATGACATCATCAAGAATTGACACACAAGATTCCTCCAGCAATACCCCTGTGAATAACCCTGTGTACGCCACTGGCCCTTTAAAAATACTGCATCTGATGGTCTGATAAAATTATTGCTTTATACAGTAACGCTAGAATGATTTCTAGCCGCATGCTTGCAGAAATGGATGATGTTTTAAGTTGGGACTTTCCTGTAGAATATTTTTTGAGTGTACCCACAGTAGTGGGTACATGTGTGTATGTTGTGTGTGTGTGTGTGTGTGTGTGTGTGTGTGTGTGTGTGTGTGTGTGTGTGTGTGTGTGTGTGTGTGTGTGTGTGTATACAAATTATATGTTATATATTTATACAGTGGGTAAATCCCACCGCTCTACATCCACTGCTAAATCTAATCTATATCATTTTTGTTCTAACATTAACTTAACCTGCCAAAGACGAACAGATAATTGTTCTAACAAATTACTAAATGCTTGACTAAATGAAAGTCTAGTTTTTGTCATCATTTTAGAGGCAATTATTCTTAGTGTAGCTAAACCAGCTGGTGTTCAAAAACCAAACATTTCAACTATCAAAGGGTTAAACATCCGCCTGCAGCTTTCACATCCCTGCAGCTTCCACATCCATCTGATGATGAGCATCTTTTTCTTCCTCTCCAGCAAATGCATCAGCTCCAGCCAAATTTGAAGATGGTATAATGTACGAAGGCTGCATGGTATTCCAAATGGAAACTTCAAAATAAGCAGGCTTGGCGTTTGTGAAATTGGGATGATAGACATCCCCAGGACGATTGAAAGAAGTGCTACTGCAACGCTCCCTTAAGCCGTGAACCAACATCATCAACAAGTAACGTGTGATAGATGATGTCCCGAAGAGCATTATGATGTCTGGATTGTAGAGAAGCGTGACGACACCCAAGGAGGTGATCTTCAAATGAATCAATTGCATGTCCATACATACAACATATAGCCTTGGGAAAATCTGGAAAGAGAGGAATTCCCAGCCAGAGTTTGACTGCAATCATAAATTCATGCGAAGCCATAGCGAGGCCTAACTTTGGGTTTGGAATTCCCCACAACCAGGCTGCGGCATGGATGATACGGTGTTTAGGCAAGCATTATCTCGAAGGCTGCGAGATTCCTTGAGATTAGCAAAGATGGAACACTCTACCTGTGACTGTAGAGACTTCTGAGACATAGATGACAAGTCTGTAGTAACCTCCTTATGAAAATCAGCAAAAATGTTCCTAAAATGACTGTGAGCTTCATCTTCTCCAGGTACATATGTACGTATCCAGAAAGTGAGGCATCAGCTGTTGTGGTTGTAAAGTAGGTTGTACCAAATGTCTGAACATAGTTGGAGTAACAAAAATGAAATTGTCGGGTAGAACTGCAACTGGAAATGAAAGCTGCTGGTGCAGTTGTTTTTGCTTGTCTGAACCAAGACATCCCAACCGCATGGTTAAATTGCCTGTTGCCATACATGATTAGGTAAAGAAGCATGTATCAATATTTCCAGAGAATGACGAAGACCTGCATCAAATGCAGTAAAACGAGACATGGTATGGTTAGGATGGACAGTTTGAAGAATGTGATTGATCGAAGACGGAACTCGATTTGTGAATTGTTGAGATCAGGTAAGTGACTCTGCATTTGAAGAACACTGTTCACATGTTTGCTAATAAACTCATCAAGAAAGTGATCAGACCCACTTATTGGAGAGCCAAGAAGTTCTGTTCCACTTTAGATCAAACAGATTCGACGTATAGCAGTTGGAAATTCTAAGAACATTTGGTCACCTGTTGGCCAAAATATTTCACACTTGTCTAAATTGAGCTTGAGACCAAGTGAAGGCCTTTCTCCAACATCGAGTTCAATAACTGGCAAACCGCATGACGAGAGTCAACAAGAGCTCCGTCATCAAGGTGCCGTAGATTCAATTGCATATTTGAGAGAGGACCAATATCATCCAAGAGTTGCAGTATGACCAAAAAACAGAAGCAGACTCAGTGGGTCACCTTGTTGAACCCCTGCTATAGACAGTATACGATGTGAACCAAATCTGAGTTCCCCTGCAGATGTATAACACCGTTGTACCCACAGCAGTAGATCAGGCATTTCTTTATGAAGACGGTTGAGAAATATAGAGCGGTCACAATTATTAAATGCATTTGCCATGTCAACTTTCACACAACATAGATCTTCGTTATTACCATTTTCTTCAATGAAAGTTTGTAAAGTGTGTATAGCAGCTTCCATGCCCCCTTTATTCCCACACCAATTTGTCCATATGGCAAAAAAAGATCTGGCAAACGTGATTTTGCAGGTGCACAACAGATACGACTTGCCGAACGACGTGAAACTTCTCCCACCGCAATTAGCCTGTAACCTCCATTCTTCTTGCATAAGGCAGTGAGGGGTGCTCCGATAAGCCATGGAGCAATAAGAGAATTATTCAAGCTTCCTGAAGTGTCACACACATGAACTTCGTAAGTTGATCCAGGCAAGTCTGCAAGGCTGGAGCTACAGATCCACCTACTGCATTCAACAAGTGCTGTGCTCTAAGTTGTGAACCCCTGGGCTGGTACCTCTTGGAAAGTCTTCAATGCATTGAGAACTGAAGTTGAATCATATGCCAAACTTGGAGGCATGTCGTCAGAAACATGGAGGAGGTCACGTTCAGGATGACGATGTTTAAGCATCAAGCGCATCTTTATCATGATGAGGAGCACAACCTGTGGAAGTGAGACCACGTATAGCACCACCATAACAACTTTCCTGTGCTAGATTGATAGAACGAGTGATGTTTATTTTTTGTAGAGTTGTTTGAAAAATACAAGGAAGTGCAACTCTGGCTTCCCTCCATAAATCGACAAGTTGACCTTCTTGCCAGCGATTTAAACAAGAAGACAATAAAGATGAAACAACACATCTTTTTTTTCTTTCCACTTCTAAGGGGTGTTCTAAGAATGCACTTTGCAAGGGTAAACAATCTCACAAAGCCCCAAGTCCATTCAAATATCCATGCTCAAGTTCAATAGCCAGTACCTGGGCAAGTAACGGTGTTACAGATCGAGGAACATGAGCAATTGAATACACTGGCAGAGTAACGGCTTCATTCATGACAGCTTGAAAAATCCTATGTTCATCACCATCCAGGCAGACAAGTGAAGCAGCTGCATGAATTCCAGTCAATACTAAATCATCTGACAAAGCTGATTTCAATTTGGCATATGAAGAGGTATGGTTTTGACATGATGACAACTCAGTTTCCGATATTTCAGAAAATTCAAGAAATCGTTTGGTTACCTCATTCTGTACATTAGCGATATTATTATAACTTGAGTCAAATGAGCTGGAGTAACAAGAAGCACTATTAGTCTTGTCTGGTTCAGGGAATTCACGAGACGAAGCAGTCATGTTAGGAAACCACTTGGATTCACTTGGTTTGACCATCAGACCCCTGCATCTCGACTTTCCTGCTCCTTGCGTACAATGACAGTATTTCCAATGCTGAGAATATATGAAGCCACACATAGAGCAGACATTTTGTTTGTGAGCGGCAAGGAAGCTGGCATCTGGAAACGACTGTCTTGTAATATATTCCACATTTATATGTTGCCAAAGAGAAGAATCATTGCTGGCTACTTTGCCACAAATAGGACACTTACGTGTACCAGATCTGGATCTAACAGGATTCGAAGAGCCGAAGTTGTCATCACCGTCATTGTCATGTGGGCACTCGCAGTCACCATCAGCCGTTGTTGACTGAGACAAACTGACAGCCATCATAGTTACTGAGACCAAACGATTGATAACCACTCACTCGTAGTCAAACGACTTGACGTGACTGTCGTAGAGATTCAAAAATAGAATTCCCGGAAACTGTCTAGAACTGCTTCAAACTGTGAAGAACAGTGTTATAGAAAAGGACTAGAGGCAGAGGAAGCGAATAAAGTACTACTACAAATAACACAGCAGAAGAAACGAAGCTACATCAGACCGCTGCAGTTGCCATCATACATCTGGGATATATATATATATATATACACACACACACTAACTGTCCTTATTGTTTGTATATATAAGCAAATATAACAGCACAATGCAAATTACTCTAAGCGTCCAACAGAACAAAGTCCACAAACAAAATCCTGTCCAGGATAAGCCTGGTGTTATATTACCATTTCTTACTGATATTTGCTCATGTAAATTATTATATGCTAAGAGTCGTATTATGAACAGTGGCCATAACGAGATGCTATTATTTTCAGTATTTCTAAACTTTTAGACAAAGAATAGTTGAGAGGTCTACTAATAATACTTTAAAACAGAAAGGCTTTTGGCACTTTACCTTTGAACTATACAAGCTGCGATGACGTGTAGCATTCTTGATCATGATATATTGCTTTTGCAATGATTTCTTTCATGTAATTTGTATACATGCTACTTATACATAGTTCAGCATCATATTCCATAAAGGGTGGGAAATAATAATACAATGTATTTACGCAATGATATTTATCAGCGTGCAAGAACTAAAAAATTAGAAGTTTGTAGCTATTGTGTTTGGGAGAATTTAATAGAATATACCTGTATTGTAAGTCTTTGTTTTATGTTTTCAACGTTGACATTGTTGTGATTGCAACGATTATTGTATGATTGAGGGTTGTCTTATCTACAGGATAGCTCAGCAATTTGGTGTTACTTCTGTCGATTTCAATTATGAGACTTGTCAAAGTCCATACATTGTTAAGCCTGCAGATCCTGGTGTGCAGACCGGAGGTTCTCTGGTTGTAGCCTTGAGATCTATTGACAAAGCAGGGAACGTGTATGAGACACAGGAAACGGTTTTTCAAGGTAAAACAACAGGGACTGTTCAATTGGACTTTACGTATTAACGTTTTTGTCCTAGGTGCTGGTGAGGATTATCCTAGTTTTTCCAATCGTTTGAAAGATCATGAAAACAAAACACTTGCTCATCTGCCACAAACATGTCCAGACAATGATGACATATTTGCTGCTCTTGCAATTGCTGGATTTGCTTTGTTTGCTATTCTTGCTGTGGTCTTCCCACTCGTCATCATGAGTCGAATGTAAGTGTGGCATGGAAGGGTATGTGGAGCTCTCAGAAAGCTAAACATGATGTATCATGCACTTGCCAATAGGATGTGTTGTTAATTTGCAATTGCCAATGATCTTGTTTCTAGTCATGTTTGGAATGAGCATTGTCTTCATGCCTTGTTAAAATTTGAATGCATTTGTGTAGAATAACTGGACTTTAATGGAAGCTCTGTTTTTGTGGATTTAGTTACTGTTAATTAAGCTATAAGTAAACTGTCAATATGCGTTAGACCTTCCGCACTATCATACATATAGAACGATTTAGTATTGATTTCTTTTAGGTCATCTGGGTCTCCAACCAAGTTCAATCGTCAGTCTCAGAAAAATGATGAAGGTGTTGCTGCATTTAGCAAGAGGCCATTAGAAGAAGACTTTTATTAGTCTGCTAGTAATTGCAACTGCGGAGTATTTACGTGTATGATGTAATGGCTCTCGTTTCTGGTTGTATGCATGCAGTATTATCTCATATTTTCATGCATGCTCACTGACTGCTTGCTTGCTTGTGTAGTCTGTATGTTCAGGTGTTTCAATTAGTTGACTACCTTAGTGTTCTTGTGTACTTCCTGGGAATATTGATTGTTCATTCTGTGACACAACGATGACCTGTCTTCACAGCTGTTGTGGTATCTATTTCAAGTAGAACATTTTTGTCTTGAGGAGCTAACTTGTTGAAGTTGACCAATTCTAAAATGCTATATTGTATGTAGCAACAAGGGAGAAATATATGACGAAACTTGGCAAAATGGAACAAATCAAAGTAAAATTCTTTGAAAGCAGAATTACTATTAGTGCGGCAACATGATTACAACAAATGATTGTGTGGTTAACAAAGAAGCATAACCAACTAATTTGCGGGGAAAGAAAGACCAGACATAGCGATTTATGCCTTTCAAGATGGGAAGATCTCCTTAATAAGACTACATTTATATCAAACCCACAAACTAAAGAGTACTTGACTAGGAGTCATTTAGTCACTAGCTTTGCTGCAAGCGAACAAGATACCAAAAAGATTCTAAATACTTGTTGGTAGCTACCAACTTGGACCATCTCTTTCGTCCATTTGCAATAAAATGTTCATGGCTGATGGGCTAATGCAGCGGGATAAACATTGTCAGAAGCAGCCAAATTAGCCAGTAACTATGAACCGGGAGTTTCATCAACAGCATTTCTTCACACACAGGGACGCCTCTGCTTAACCTGTTTCAAAGAGAGAATAGCAAAATAATTTGAAAGAAAGTGAACACTTTTGTTACTCTGTAGGTTCTGTGGACCTAAAACCTGTACAAGAAGACGTAATGTTTTGGTGTTGCTTTAGTTAGGTTATTTTAGTCTGTTTGTGTTTAGGGTTTTTTAGTGTTTAAACATTCCTTTCTTTCTTTTACATCATCTTATAATAAAGAGAGATAAACACAGAGGAGAGGGGCGTGGAGAGAAGAGGGAAAGGAGGGAAGGAGAGCAGCTTCTAGCGCACTTTTCAGAAAGAGAACTTCCTGTGGGAAGAAAGGCATGCTCAACAACAATGGCAGATCCTGGGAATGACCACACTAAGCACATCACCCCCTCTTCAGAGCAATCTGTGTATATGTCAAGAGTATTCAAAACCTCAAACACTTCATACTAATGCACCCATACATAGGGTTGTCAGTCGAATTTGACATTGTTTTAGGGTTATGTTCTGTTCTGTTTCACAAGTTATAAGAGAGATTACTTTGTATCCTCATCTACTAAACTATTCCATAATACGAGAATTACCATTCTATAAAACCCCACTAACTATACTACTGACAAATCCATAACAAGTGAAAAAAGTGCAAGTACCATATATTGCATGCCACAGCAATAAATTACATAACTGAGGTCTCACTGACAGTCAAAAATAGGCAAATTTCAACCCAGTTTGCTCAATAATAAATCTAATTAAGAAAGTTCGAATACAAACTATGTGCAGAACTAGCCATTCAGCAATACAGCACAAATACACATTTTATGTTTACCGCAAAATGTGAACTATCAATTAACGTCTTGATAACATAGTATGTTATTAACAAATGTAATGTCTTGTTGATATTCCACACATATGAAGCAAACAAATCTCAACCCTTGTTTACATATCTGTGTACTTTCAACAATGCTCAGCACAATTGTAAATCTGAAGATTCACTGCTGATCTTCTTCATCTCGTGACAAGAAAGCGGTGATGAACTTAGGACTTGCTGACCAGACTGACTACGCAATCGCTGCAAAACAAGAACAAATAATAATCAAACAGGTGTTGTCAGAAAGAAACAAATGTATACTTGAGAGTGGCGCAGTGGTGTGGGTGTATTGAAGGACTTCACAAACAATGCACTGCACATACACATAAATAAATATAAATGAATATAGTCAACACTATTTATCAACTTGTGTTCACCATGTATCATCGTGCAGTTGTGGACTGCACACTTTGAACAACAACAGAGTTATTTAGATAGCATTCTGTGTAATGCTTACTGTACATGTTTTACCTGAAGAGCTGCAGCATATTGTTGACTTACTCTTAATAGACAATGGAGTCATCTCAATTTCCTCACCCTCTCCTGCTTGCAATAGCCTTGGTTTGCCAACCGATTTCGCACTATGACGTTGACGTTTCACACGTTGCTGTTGTTTTTTTGATCTTTCTATAAACATGATAATTACTGAGCCAAGTCTAATGAATGCAGTTTCAATAGAGTTAATACAGTAGCTGCACTACCACTGCAAAGACCGCATATTTGACAACCTTTGACTGGACGTTGTTGCTTGCTGCTTGGTTCACTGGTTTGGACACACATAGAGCTGTCACGACTTCGTTTAACTCCTCTCCTGATGTATGCAGTATTTGCTGGTAAGTATGAAGCAACTGATTAAGACGTTAATAATTATATCTTTTCTATCTTCGATATAAAACTAAAATCACGTACTTTTTTCAGTTTTGTCCAACAGACCATTAATCTCCCAATCGTGCACCGTCACAGATGTCATGGTTGTAGCGAGTACCTGACGAGTGCAACTAGGAAAGCAAGAATGACTCAGTTATCTAAAAGCATCCAACTGAAATCAAATCACTTTCATACATGTCATGAGGAAACCGTTTAAATAACAAAATGGCCACACTCATATCCTCTGTAGCAAGTAAACGATCTACCATTTCAGTAAACCAGTGCAAATAACAAACATATAACCTCAGAGTGTGTGATTGCTCATACCTGACAATAGCTGAACGAGAGAAAGAGCAATACGAAATACGCATGTCACTCCTGGTATAATAATCAGCAACATGATTGTTTCATTGTAGACTGCCGGTTAACAACGCACATACCCTCAACCATAAAATAATCCCAAATCATCAACACAGTATCCCAACATGGAAGAGACGTAAATAAACTGAGAAACCATTGAGTGACATACATCAGTGGATAAACTCCAAGAGAAGTCTATAGTAAGACAACCACTTTAGAAACACTGAAGTTAGAATGAATACGAGATAACTAAATTATCACACTGATTGATGAGTTATGGCTGTCTATTTCTCGAGGCTGTGTCTAGACGTACATGTGTGTAGTAGTTGTAGTAGTCTGTGTTGCCTTGTTGTGAGAACTGCACTAATAGCTGGTGTGACATAAAACAATTCTTCATTCATTATTCAAAGCATACCAAATGCTTCGCTAACGTGCCACTTCTGTCATTCAGAAGCTGCTGAAACACTTCAGCATGACTTTTGATCCTATTTCCAACCAACACAAAATTAAATGATGGCAAACAAGCTATACTCTCAGCAACTTACTTTGCAAGGGTTGGTGAAAAATATCCAAGAAGGTATTTCTTTCTCTCAAATAGAGAAGTCATTACCCAAAAAGCATCCTACCATAGTAAGATGACATACAAAAAATGATAAAGCACACTATTCAAAGCAATGTAACACAAATACCTCTTCATCTAAATGCATCAGTATAACACCAGCAACAAATGACATGCCTAAAATGGTACAAATAAATAACCAAGTGCACAATAAACTAATTATTATTGAAGTTAGTGCTCAATCAAGCTGTCTATCTAAAGAAAGAAATTTATCATTAAAGAATAATCAAAGAAACTCAAAACTTGCATAAACTTGTAATCATACCTTGCATAGCAACCTAAAAGTGTCTTGTAAGACTAACTACAAATAGCTCACAGTAAACAATAATCCAAATCACCTTTAAACAACCTAGCTGGCCTTACAAACATGCTTGCTCAGTTGCAATTACTACCTAATTCGTACAGTTCAGGAGCCCCAGAATAGCAAAAATCAACTACATCCACAGCTGGGATGTTTCGTGTGTTTGTCTAATAATAGCACCGCCGTGGCTTAGTGGTTAGCGAAAATGGCTACCACTCCATGGTTTAGGGATTCAAACCCCAGTCACGACAGTAAATTATGAAACTTGTCTGTCTTTCTTTCTCATGTTTCTCTAGCTCTATCCATGAGACTATGACTCGTTTCAGTCTTTGAGGAGTTTCTGTGGTCTAGCGAACGGTCCCTTGACGATGACATTCAGTGCTTTCCTGGTGGTCATTGATATCCAATAGGCATGCTGTACCGATGTTCGCGGTCACCATAATGCCTGTAATCTATATCAAATTGGCTAGTCATTGATCGCCGTGTGGACTACACAGAAATATGTACCCTGCTGGGCTCACCTACCGGGTTGGTGGACACCCAGATGGGGATAAAGACCTCACTTGCCCATCATGGAGGGGCATAGCGACACATAAATGCTGAGAAGTTGGTGAAGTACAGCGACTTGCAAGTGGAGATAAGCCGCATGTGGCATTGTCGAACACTGGTGGTTCCGGTGGTCTTGGGAGCTTTAGGCACAGTGCACGCAGGTATTGCACAGTGGCTGGACATTATTCCAGGTTATCACAACCTGCAGCACTTACAGAAAACTGTGCTTCTGGGATCTACTCGGATCCTTTGTAAAGTCATCTCTTCTTTCTAGACAGCCATGATGGTCTAAGTACTTCTGAAGCAGGGTTTGCTTCCAGTACTTGTAATAGACTTTACAAACCAGACTGATCTGGTTGAGAACAACATAATAATAATCACCGGGCCATGGCTAAGTGGTTAGCGACAATGGCTACCGCTCCATAGTTTGGGGGTTCAAACCCCAGTGACGACAGTAAATTATGAAACTTGTCTTTTCCTTCTCATGTTTCTCTAGCTTTGTCCATGAGACTATGACTTTTTTCAGTCATTGGGGAGTTTTTGTGGTCTAGCAAACGGTCTGTTGACGATGACATTCAGCACTTTCTAGTGGTCATTGATATCCACTGGGTGTGCTCTACGAGACCGTAATGCCTGCAATCTATATTAAATTGGCTAGTCATTGATCGCCGTGTGGACTACACATAAACATGCACCCTGCTGGGCTCGGTGGGCGCCCAGATGGGGTAATGACGCCACTTGCCAATCATCGAGGGGCATAATGACACAATAATAATAACTACTCCATGGTTTGGGGATTTAAACCCCAGCGACAACAGTAAATTATGTCTGTCTTTCTTTCTCATATTTATCTAGCATTGTGCAAGAGACTATGACTCGTTTCAGTCGTTGGAGAGTTCTGTGGTCTGGCGAATGGTCTGGCAAATGGTTCATTGACGATGTCGTTCAGCACTTTCCTGGTAGTCATAAATATCCACTAGGCATGCTACCGTAATGCCTACAATCTATATCGAATGGCTAGTCATTGATCACCGTGTGGACTACACAGAAACAGGTACCCTTCTGGCTCACCTAACAGGTTGATGGGTGCTCAGATGGGGTAAAGACGCCACTTGCCCATAATGCAGAGGCATAACGACACACATAAACTCGTGACGACAGTAAATTATGAATGTGGGTAATGATGCCACTTGCCTATCACAGAGGGGCATAACGACACGTGGCTTAGTGGTTAGCAACAATGGCTACCACTCCATAGTTTGGGGGTTCAAACCCCAGTGACAACAATAAAATTATGAAACTTGTCTGTCTTTCTTTCTCGTGTTTCTCTAGCCTTGTCCATGAGACTATGACTTGTTTCAGTCGTTGGGGAGTTTCTGTGGTCTGGTGAATGGTAGTCTTGCACAGCCAGCCCCTCTCCCTTTTGACTTGGAGAGGGTCTGGTAAGGTTCCTTTGATGTCTTGGTTCTGCTGACCCCAGCATTCTATGAGGCATAAAAGACAAAACAATGATTTTTCAATTGAGATAAGCAAGCAACTGATGGGAACGCACTAGTAATTAGTATCCGCATGCACAGCAAAGTTTTTGCTTCTGTTTCTGCTGCAGGTGCTACTGGACTTTGTTCTAGTTCATTTGCTCTCACAAGTTGCGTCGCTGCCTGCTATAGACATGGTAAGAGAAGCACGCAGGTTGTCTTCTTGTACGACAACATTGGCAGGTAAGTTGTTCTTTGGGAAATTGCAGAGGCTCATCATGCAGCTGCAGAGTTAGATCTAGCAACAAGATGAGCAGCTTCTAGCTGTTTCCACCCCTGTCGTAGCACACTTTATTGGCATCTGTACTGTCATGTTCGAAAGTTGCGTGATCATGCACTTCAAATTTTCGTTGGTGAGACGGCACATGCTAGTTGTTGAATGCTGTTGGTTCCCGAAGAACAACTCACCTGCCAATGTTGTCGTACAAGAAGACGATCTGTGCGGTTCTCTTACCATGCCTATAACAGGCAGCCACGCAACCTGTGAGAGCAAATGAACAAGAACAAAGTCCAGCAGCACCTGCAGCAGAAAGAGAAAACTTCGCTGTACGTGGATACTAAGTATAATATAGTAGTGCGTTCCCATCAGTTGCTCACTTATCTCAATTAACAGATCATCGTTATATCTTTATTCCCCATGGAATGCTGGGATCGGCAGAACCATGACATCAAAGGAACCTTACCAGACCCTCTCCCCGCCCACAAAAGTTAAAAAGGGGAGGAGCTGGCTGCATGAGACTAGGCCAACGGTCTGTTGATGATGACGTTCAGCACTGTCCTGGTGGTCATTGATACCCACTAGGCATGCTGTACTAAGTTCACAGTCACCGTAATACCTGGGATCTATATCAAATTAGCTAGTCATTGATCACCGTGTAGACTACACAGAACACATGTACCCCACTAGGCTCACCTGCCGGGTTGATGGGCGCCCAGATGGGGGTAAAGACCCCACTTGTCTAATCATGGAGGGGCATAACGGCACATAAAACAACCAGTGTCCGACACTGCCACATGCAACTTACCTCTACCCGCAAGTCACTGTATTTCGTCAACTTCTCAGCTTGTTTCCAAGCGATGTTGCCAGCAGGACAGCTGATATCAATAAGAATACAAGTGCTTATCTTCCTATTTCTGAAACAGATGTCAGGACAATTGGCACCAATCTTGCTAGCAGCAGGGATAACTGTATCTCACATCATAGTGATGTCGTCTGTCTCCACAAGCCTATCAGGATGATGCCATTACCATCTGCTCTCCAATGGAACTCCAAAATGATGAAAAATGTCCCAGTGGATAATGGAGGCCACCTGATTGTGTCAATCAGTGTAGTCCATCAGTGCCAAGGCACTACAGCCTGCCACATTGTAGTCACTGTTTCCAGGCCTACACTGCAAAAGTGGCAAGTGCAACTTGACATCTCGATGCAGAATGTTGTGCTCATAATACTGAGTTCAAAGAGCTAGGTCTTGAGCAGCAACAACCGGTCCCTCAGTTGCAGCAGGAAGATTCAATGACTTCGGCCATCTGTAGGTCTCTTTCATGTCCACAGGTGGTTTCTCAGTGAAACGGCGATACTGACCATGCATAGGTTTTTCTGCCCCAGTACTGTACACAAAGAGAACCACTGCGCGTGCGGAAATGTTTTGCATCAGTCTAAAGAGCTTGCTTGAAGACACCATCAGACAGGATGGTCCCAGTTCCATGCAGGCTCTGCGACTTGTTGTCCTTAGAGAGACTCCCCTGCAGCTGTGCAGTAAACTGACAGGCCATGCATTGGATTGAATGAGGACCTCCTAGCGTCACACTCCTGTACCATTTGCATGAAGAGATCAGAGCTGTTACGTATGTAACAGTTCATCCCCACAATACAAGACTGATACGTCAACTCAATTAGTTGTAACCCTCAACCGCTCCTGGTGCATGGAGTGTACAGCCAGTCAATGTCTGCTGCAGGATAGTGGAAACCATGCACAGAGACAAGCTCCCCGTTCGTCAATCAAGCTGCTGCAGGTCCGTGGTCCTCCAATGAATGACACCAAAACCGCAAGTGAGAATCGACAGTGCAAACCTATTGATAGCCAGAATTTTGTTCCGACCGTACGACTCGGTCCGGAGAACCATGTTTACTTTACAAAAGTACTTACGACAGAGTGTCTCCCTCATAGTGTTGTGCTGGATACCGTTACTCTCGTCCTCACCCAAATACTTGTAGGCTGGACCCAGTTCTAGACAGTTGATGATGTTCGTTTTTCCTACCGTCACCCCAGAATTGTGTCCAGAGAGCTTGCAGTTGACAAAGTGTGCAGGAGCACACTTGTCCAGACAAAAACTTCATCTGGATGTCATCAGAGAAGGCACAAACAGTGTGCAACAACCCTTTCAGCTGATCAGGATTCTGCCATACAGCTCCAGATCATGGCATGTAAAGTGATGACTGACAAGCTGACATTTGGCAGTCTCACCACGCCCAGTGCTCATGCAGTGGCCGTAACCAGTTCTGTGTAACTCCATGCTGAGAGGATTAAGAGCCATACAAAAGAGAAGAGGAGATAGTAAATCACCTTCAAAAATACGTCGCTTGATCTGCATGAGCCTCATCTTGATGAAACCGTTCCCGTAGGGAAGTACCATCGATGTCTTCTAACTCTTTATCACACGTGACAGAAACCTGCACAAGACTGGAATAATCTTATTCAGCTGAAGACACCGGAGTAACCAGCTGTGTGGTACGCTGTCATAGGCTTTCTGGTAGTCCACCAAAGCCATCCTCAAGCTCCTGTGCCCGGTGTTACAGTACTCAATAAGCAGTTTGTTAATCAATAGCTGATCCTTGCAAGTTTGCACCAAAGAAACCCAGCTGACAACTTTCTGCTCCGATGCCATGAGGTTTCCCTGAACCAAATGCCTGCAATCCTCTGTTTGACAACTGAGGTGAGGGTCCTGTAGAAGACAGATAGACACGCAATAAGCTAGTATTTCTTGGTCGTGTCAGTCTTGACATTCTTAGGTATCAGAGTGGTAGTTCTCTGAGATAACTAGTCGAGCACAGAGTCCGGGTCCTGAAACAAGAGGTTGGCAGTTACGAGTCAAGTCATGATGAAGAAACGTGATGCACTTGACCCAGAAACCATAACCTGACCTGGTCCAGGAAACTTCCATCATCTTAAGACACAATGTGACCATAGCTGCTTAGCTGTCCGGTAGGTCTCACCATTGGTTTGACGCCTCAGCCAGAAGGCAGACTCATTATGACACACTTCAATTTCTAGAATATCACCCCAATACTGCTCAATCTCAGATTCGGATAGTGGAGTAGCGATCTGGATAGTCCACTTACCCAATTCCCTGTAAAACCGTCCAGCATCCTGTTGAAACAAACCATTCTGGCGAAGTCTCTTACAATTCTTCTAGCCTAGTGGTTAGAGTTCTGGTTCTCTAACAATGGCCTGGGTTCAATTCCGGGTGGCGACAGCAATATACTGAAACGAGTCTGTTGGTCCTTTCTCACTGTCTATTTGGCTATGTCTGTGAGAGTAAACTACCTTCTGTTGGAGGGGGTTTCTGTGATCTGGCATGGGAACCGTTGACAATGAGGATCAGTGCTTTCCTGGTAGTCATTGATATCTACTGGGAATGCTGTTCAGAGCGGGTGAAATCTTCGTAGCACACGCAATCAATAATCGACAAGCCAATTACAGGTGCCATATGGATTACACCGAACACATGTACCTCTCTGGGACTTACCTGTCAGGTTAGTGGGCACCCAGTTAAGGGTAAAGACCCACTTACCCAAATTGTCTGGTTTCAGAAAACTCATGCACCAGCTGTGGTGTGTACGGAATCCTCCTCTGACTGACGTCTGATGTGTTCAATTCTGTATCACTTAGTATGGCTTCGGTTAGAAAGGCGCCTGTTGCACGTAGTGAGAAACCTGTGGTGGTAATGATGCAGGAGGATCATCAGTCTACTAATTACTTGGGAAATGGCTCCTTTGATCAGACAGTCACTGTTCTGTCTGGAGACTGCACATCTATGGATAACACTTTGAATTCAGTTCAGTGCAGAGCTAATAAGGAATCACCATCACCTTGTGACTTTGTGGACTGTGATCTGATGACCACACATCCTAATATAGTTTCTCAGCTAGAAAAGATGGAGACTCTCACTTCTCGAATCAGTTCAGTTGATGGTGATGCTGCTGTAGACCCTGCACTCTGTCGGGAGTTTCTTGATGAGCTACAGAAAGTCAGGCAAACTCCTATCTGTGAGAGACGTTGCCTTCCAAGGATCTCTGTGAACAATGTGACCCAAAGTTTATTGATGCTCTTAATGCAATCGTCAATTTAGTGAAGTGTGAACCAGATATGAGTAAAATCAGTTACCTGGTATACACTGTTGCTTCACTAGTGTCCAGAAGGCGGGGCTAAAACATGGCAAAGTCAACCACCAACATGGAGACGAAGACTGGACATGGAGATTCTTGCACTTCGTCAGGCAATATCTCTGTTGCGGGAAGTTATGAGAGGCTCATCAAGCATTCATTTGTTACATGAGCTCCAACTACTCCGGCATCAATTGACCTGTGAGGTCACAAAAAATTGACTGAAAATGGAACTGCAGTCCAAGGTCAAGCAGGTTAAGAGGCTGGAGAAGAATCGTAACAGACTTTGCCAGAATCATTTGTTTCAACAGAATGCTGGACAGTTTTACAGAAAATTGGGTAAGCGGACAATCCAGATCACTTCCCCACCATCCAAGTCTGAGATTGAGCAGTATTGGGGTGATATCCTAGAAATTAAAGTGTGTCATACTAGACAGCTGACCTGCAATGGCCAACTACCTCAGACAATGAGGTCACATTGTGTCTCAAGAGGATAGGGAACTAGAAGTCTCCTGGACCAGATCAGGTTTACGGTTTCTGGGTCAAACACATCACGTGTCTTCACGATGACTTGACTCGTAACTACAACCCCTGTTTCAGGACCCGGACTCTGTGCCCAACTGTTTATCTCAGGGAGCAACCACCCTGATACATACGAATGACAAGCTGACCAGGCACAAAATTACAGGCCTACCACGTATCTATGTCTTCTACAAAACACTCACCTCAGTTGTCAGACAGAGGATTGCAGAGCATTTGGTTCAGGAACACCTCATGGAATTGAAGCAGAGAGGTGTCAAAGGATCAGCTGTTGATTAAAAAACTGCTTACCAAGGACTGTAAAAAGGCACAGAAGCTTGAGGATGGTTTTGGTGGACTACCAGAAAGCCTATGACAGCGTGCCACACAACTGGTTACTCCGATGTCTTTCAGCTGCGTACGATTAGTCCAGTCTTGTGCAGGTTCCTGTCACATGTGATGAAGAGTTGGAAAACATCGATGGTACTTTCCTACGGAAAAGGTGCCATCAAGACGAGACTCATGCAGATCAAGCGAGGTATTTTCCAAGGAGATTCACTATCTCTTCTTCTCTTCTGTATGGCTCTTAATCCGGTCAGCGTGGAGTTATGCTGAACAGGTTACTGCTATTGGATGAGCACTGGGCGTGGTAAGACTGCCAAACGTCAGCTTTTTAGTTGTCTACTTTACATGGTGATCTGAAGCTGCATGGCAGAAATCCTGATCAGCTGAAAGGGTTGTGGCACACAGTTCGTACCTTCTCTCAGGACATCCAGATGAAGCTTGGTCTGGACAAGTGTTCTGTTGCACACTTTGTCAACGGCAAGCTCTCTGGACACAAAACAAACACCATCAACTGTCTGGAACTGGGTCAAGTCCACAAGTATTTGGGTGTGGACGAGAGTAATGGTATCCGCCACAGCACTATGTGGGAGACGCTCCGTCTCAGTACTTTCTTAAAGTGAACATGGTTCTCCAGACCGAGTTCTACAGTCGGACCTGCAGCAGACGTTGACCAGCTGTACGCTCCATGTACCGAGGGCAATCGAGGGTTACAACAGATCGAGTCGACGTATCAGTCTTGTATTGTGGAGATGGACTGTTACTTTCGTAACAGCTCTGATCTCTTCATGCAAATGGTACAGGAGTGTGATGTTAGGAGGTCCACCATTCAATCCGACGCATGGCCCATCAGTTTACTGCACAGCTTGTATGGAAGTGCGACCATCCTGTCTGATAGTGTCTTCAAGCAAGTGCCTCAGACGGATGCGAAACATTTCCGCACGCACAGTGGTTCTCTTCATGTACAGTACTGGGGCAAAAAACCTATGCATGGTCAGTATCACTGTCTCACAGAGAAACTACCTGTGAACATGAAAGAGACCTGCAGATGGCTGAAGTCATCGAATCTTCCTGCTGCAACCGAGTAACTGGTTGTTACAGCTAAAGACCAAGCTCTTCGGACTCGTTATTATGAGTGCAACATTCTGCATCAAAATGTCAGTCCCACTTGCCACTTGTGCAGTGCAGGCCTGGACTCAGTCTACCACATTGTGGCTGACTGTAGTGCCTTGGCACTGATGGCCTACACTGATCGACACAATCAGGTGGCCTCCATTATCCACTGGGAAATTTGTCGTTTGGGATTCCAGTGGAGAGTAGATGGTACCGGCATCATCTTGATAGGCTTGTGGCAACGGACGACATCACTTTGATGTGGGATACAACCAACCCTACTGCTAGGAAGATCAGTGCCAATCGTACTAACATCTGTTTCAGAAATAAGAAGACAAACACAAAGCACCAAGTAGCACTAATTAAAAGACTAGAAGAGGTGAAGGTCTTAAGAGTCTTCGTCAAAGTCAAAGCTAGTGACTTACTTGAACCTGGGGTAATAATCAATTGGTATTCATATGCATTGTGCACATGCAAAAGCTTTGATAAAGTAAATTCAAGGACTCACATGCAAAACGTACACTGTACTTTGCATAGACACTGTCAACAAGATAAAGACAAGCTTTCAAAGCTAAAGCTAGTTAAACAGCATGTACAAAACATGACTGTACCTTGACAATATCCAACTGACTGATTGTATGAAACATAAGCAGACAGAATGAAAAAAAGACTAGATCGACCAGCTTTTCCTTCATTTCCAGCAAACTGATTGTGGTTAGGAAAACTTCGACCTACTCATAACATTCAATGTCATCTAATGAAAAACATAATCAAAACGTATGTAGTAACATAATTTAATATAACAACTACTGTAATTTCATAAAATTTCAATAAATTACTAATTTGATATTTAAAACAAACTATTGCCTATCATTCGAATCATTTGAGGAATTACCTATCAAGAGATAACTGTTGCAATCAACTGCATCGACTATCATGATCAATATCTCCTGTGTACTCAGTCAAATAGTCAGTATCAGTCACACACAAGTCTGTCTATTATGAGAACCATTCCTACAGAAAATAACTTAATTCTGGCTTCTTACCTATCATTCAAGACAAGTAAAATTTCTTTCCTCAAGATACAACAGCACACTGTATGCTGACAGATCAATGGTGTTTGGAACGGTAAGTAGTAGTTACATACAGGTAGAGTCTACACATAAATACATTGATATAGAAGTATGCATCTTCTATTTCGTACCCTCCTCCTGCCTTTCCCTTGCTACATTGGTCATTACCATCATTTTGCTTTGTAATATATATATATATATATATATATATATATATATATATATATATATATACATATAAAGAATAAAAAGTCAAATGCTACACATTTCAGTTTATTCGAACACCCCTCACACCAGTCTCGTGTAGACTGTATGTGTCGTCGTCCTCACCAAGCTCTACACGGGGAGTGTGTCAATTTCCATCACACAAAAAACGCGAAGACAAGATTTGAATTCATTTAGCACACCCAAGACCTCACAACAAAGATTGCACATGACATGTCCACACCCACTCAGATTGCATCTTCCGTCAATAGTATCTTGCCCGTACGAAGAACGGGGCATGGATCTAGTGTGTGCGTGTGTGTGTTTGTGTGTGTTTGTGTGTGTGTGTGTGTGTGTGTGTGTGTGTGTGTGTGTGTGTGTGTGTGTGTGTGTGTGTGTGTGTGTGTGTGTGTGTGTGTATGCATAGTTTCCAACACTCAGAATCAAGTATACGTGCAAGATGGACAGTCTGGCATTCCTTACTTCTTAAGAATGTGTATCTCCATCCAAGCTTGAGGCTATTTCAACAAATATTTAGTAAGTCACAACTTAACATAGGTCGTGTTCACACTAGGGTTTAAAGCTGGGTTTGCTACTGCTTGGCATAACCAATTACAATAATCAGGTCAGTTTACGACAGGAATGTGGGTTAGAGCAGGGCTAGCCTACCCTGCTGAAAAGTGGGGTTAGTGCTGGATTTAGCTGGGGTTAGTGCTTGTCATAAAAACATTCCAGTTTATTCATATTGCGTATCACAGCAAAGAATCAAGAAGACTGCTCTACTTTGTGTTGGTCTGGCAGTTTTTCTTGAGCAAATCGAATCCGCAGCATGACTTGTGGAATTCTGTACTGAAAGACGTTTTTGCATCCGTAGATTCAGGCAGCTGTTGCTTTTCTATCACACGCATGTGGTCCCTACATCTGGAGAAGGCACTCGAAGACAGAAAGCAGTTGGAAGACATTTCAATTCTTGCAAGGGAATTGAGTAGCGTAGCTCGAGTACATGATACAATCAGTTGCTGTCTGCTAAAGTTCACACAGCCTAATATGACTAATTAGAGGCAAACGGACTAGCTCAACATGTGAGAACACACCCTGCACATGATAGCACAGCAAGGTGTTATGATTAATTAGCATAAACCCAAGTTTTCTAACCCTAGTGTGAACACGACAATAGAGGGCTAGGCTAAGCTTATACCAAGCTGTAAAGACCTCATCCCACAGTTGTAACAGTTGTACTATCACACATCTTCATGATTTCAGGAGCACCAGGTTACCACTTGCACATTTACAGTAATCTTCCAAACATTTAGCCTTGCATACCAAACTAGCTGAGTTGTCCGTTCTTTGTCCAGGCAAATTGGCACAAACCACCTATAGCACACTAACTCCCAGACTGGGCATAGAAACATCAAAATCTCAGACACATCTAATCTTGCAACTATATCGACTTTCCTGTTGGACGTTGTCACTTTGAAGATGTTGCTGTTGCTTCACAAAACAGGTGTAGCAAATATGACTGCCATTTGATGCACATCCACAGGCAAATGAATATAGGTGTATTTCTTAAAGGGGCAGTTCCACGGAAAACAACCTAGGCTTTAAAAATAGGTCTTGACGAGAGAATCTGAAAGAAGTTAGTTACACGTCCCAAATTTGCCTCCATTGTTGAACTAAAAATGATTGCTTTTCAAGGACTTAAAAACCCTGGTTTCAAAGTTAACAACAAGGAGTGCCTTCCACATGACGCAATGAGAAAAGTTTACTTGGAAGAGGTACTCATGTATCCACTCCGACTCGGGTTTCTAGGCAGAAGAAGCAGCATGACTAGAAGGCTACTGAAAACTGTAGTCATGATTCATGGGTGGATCTTTTCTAGATGGCAGGATCTAAACTCTTGTGCATTCTACCTACTCGCTACGCAAACATAACAATTAATTAATTAAACGCAAGCTAATGTACATCTTTAGTTTGTAGTCGCATGTTCTTCTGCTTGCAATACATCCTACTTATGCTAGTAGTTCATTGCTTTGGGTGGGCGTTTCCCAAGCAAAGAGCATTAGCATAGCTGATCCCATTTTTGTCACACTGCTGATCGATACCTGGTAAGAGATGGAGCTCTCGCCCTTTATGTATGAGCCAGAAAGAGAAATCAGCGAGTCTGACATTAGCGACAGTAGTCAAGAACACAAACGGATGTCTGGTACACTCTCCACACTTACAACTAAACGCTTCTCATAGTTTGGGCAGAAGACACACCTTTTGTTGACTTTAAAATCAGTGACGTCATTTATTGCAGAAAGCAATCATTTTTAGTTCAACAACGGAGACAAATACAGACCTAAAAATAACGCCATTCAAATTCTCTCTTTCAAAACTATTTTTAAAGGGTAGGTTGTTTTCCATGGGACTGCCCCTTTAATTAAAGACCTGGATATACTCAACGATCTTGCTTTCATCCACATCCCTGGTAATACAAGACATGCTCTGTGTGTAGAGATCTGATGCACAGTTCTAGAGAAATTCAAGCAAAACAGGAGGCAGGTTCAATTGGCAAAATATCACGTTATCCCAAGAAAACTCTGGAGGACCACAACACCTTCACTCTTTACTGTCTACAATGATCAAATCGGCATGCACGAGCTAAATACAGTGGACTTGCAAATCGCCATTTTGAAATATGCACACACACACACAAGCGCGCGCACGCACACACACCTGTCCTGTCCTGTCCTGTTAAAATGCTACCGTAAAACGGTCACGCTTGCCTCCAAGAGGCAACAAGTCCAATGAATAAACAGTGTGCTTGCTAGAATTCTAAACATCTGTGAACTGTCAATCCTCCTTTACTTCAAAACCATTTGAACATTGGATTGCACCCTGTTGTTCCCTTATAGGTTTCCTTCTTTCTTCCATACACTTGTGTCTCGCCTTATCACTCTGTCTTCTAAAAGTCCTGAAGCACACCTCATACATAACATC
>NC_085102.1:846897-959397 GCF_963422355.1 Corticium candelabrum | reverse complement strand
ACACACACACACACACACACACACATGTACACACACACGCACACACACACTCACACACACATGCGCGTACACACACACACACGTACACACACATGTACACACACACACACATGTACACACACACATGCACATGCACACACACACACACACACACACACACACACACACACACACACCACATACGTGCACACACACGTGCACACACACACACACACACACACACACACACACACACACAGCTCCCCTTTTAGAGATAAATGCTTTTGCAATAACAACACAAAGCTTACCAACATCAAGTAAGATTTGACGATATGCTGACAATTGGTTCATTTCTGGACTGCTTCCTGATACAGAAATATCTAGAAATCACAAACACTCAATTACCTAATAATCACCTACATTCATACTATCGGTAACAAAGTAACAGAGATACAATATTTTGTAGTCATGGAATCAGCGAAAATTGCTAAAGACTGTAATATCTTCATCCCATTCAATGAGTCTTTGACAATACACTACATTTCACGAAGTATTCTGAGAGAACCTCAGATAGAGTCTACACAATGACTACAAACAATATGATTCAAACATTATTCACTAAATGTTTTCACCAGTTATGGCCTTAATAGTAGTCATCTACAAACCAATACATACGACAGTAAAAACTATTTGTGAAAAGAGCAGTGTACATTAATAAGCCATAACTCAATTGACTGTTCTCCATTTACAGATAAAATGAATTCACACAAGGGAAAAAGCCAATTCTCTGACTCTCAACAATAGGAAATGCAATTCAAATCCAGTAAAAATGTGAGTGTGCCTCTATAAGTCCAACTCTTGTGACTATTTAATCAATTTCCACTGGGCATTTAATGTTCAGTAGGGCAAACGCATGGGGCAGCTACAATACTGTATAACTTCTACTGCGTATGCAGCTACAATACTGCATAACTTCTACTGCGTATGCATACCAAAAACTCAAGCCCGGTCCACAGGACGACGCTGACACAGGGTACTGCGAGCGTCCTGGACGCTGACAAGGACGCTCACACGAGCATCACCAAAGACGCTGGCGCTGTACCATTCACAGTATTGCGTCTGATGCCGCAATGTAACCACGTGTGTATAATATACTCGCAACATACATGGACAACAATATTTTGCTTTTATTGCTGCTGCATCATAGTCTCAAGCGTTTTCTTTCATCATTAGGCCCTTGTAGTCCTTTGACTGGACTTGCCAAACGCATGAAAAACCACGCATGCACTCAGTGAAAACTTCCATCGACGAATCAATGAGCGATGCCATGTGAACAAATACATTTCCCGAATACGTCCAATTGCTCTGGCTGACTTTTCGATTGATTGAAAATGAGCACGTGATGTCATCGAACGCTGGATCAATTCCGGATAGGACACTCAATTAGAACTTTTCTCTACTCCAGCATCACAGACGCTCGCCTAGTGTTGTGCGAGCATCGCGGACGCTGACATGTTGACAGTGTGACG
Organism: Corticium candelabrum; assembly: GCF_963422355.1. Lineage (NCBI taxonomy): Eukaryota > Metazoa > Porifera > Homoscleromorpha > Homosclerophorida > Plakinidae > Corticium > Corticium candelabrum. Next base: position 957,889 of record NC_085102.1, on the reverse strand, counting down.
CTGACGCTCGCTCATCATCAGCGTCCAGGACACTCGCAGGACGCTCATGCTAGCATCGTACTGTGAACCGGACTTACACATAACTCAATAACAAAGCTTTATCATGTAAATCCATGAATGAAAATATCACTTCTAAATTCAATCGCCATTTCTTACCTGAAGAAGCCCATTTTTGTCATTAAATCCGCCACACCAAATAGATACAGCAGTAACACACACACTGAGAACTCACCCATAACTCAAAACTGTGAGACTAATAGCAAATTCGCATGAGCACTTGCAACTGGGCCAACGCAAGTCAGCAAAGTCGTCGGCTCGCTTTGAAAGGTTGTGTAAACGTGGGCCAAGCTGAGCCAAGCCGAGTGGCATTGGAATGGCCCACCTCAAATTGCCATGCCACCATGGTTTGGCTCACACTCACAATGTGAACAGTTACCGAGCCGAATTGTACTCTCACATAGCCAGACACTCTCCACACATTACACTCATGTAGCCAGAATTTTTCTCGCCACATATCGCAAGTGTTCCAATGTACACGTGATCGTACGTAGCAGCTAAGCTAGTCACTAAGTGTGTAGCTGGCTCGTTTTTAAAATTTTCTGAACGCCGTGTGAATGAGAGCATGGGCTGTCACGGCTCGGCTCAGTTTGGAAAGAAGCTCGTGTAAAAAGACTATTAATTAATCCACAAAAGTATCACTTTTTACACATAGAACCTCTTGTGTGCCATCACACACACACACACACACACACACACACACACACACACACACACACACACACACACACACACACACACACACGCATTCGCTGTGCATGTGCACCAAGGTATACAGTCTACCAAACAACCGGGGAAGTTAAGTTCGCAAGATGTCCTGGATAATCTAAACATCTGTAAGGTGTATCGATAGCTTGCACAACAACCTCGAAACATCCGCACACAGTCTAGTAAGTCTTTGACCTCAGCTCGTCTTACAAGCGGTCAAAGTAAGCGACATTCTTTTGCTCCCTACATTTTGCCCAACTGATTTTCGTCTCCTTATCTGCATGATGCAGAGTAGAAGAGTTGCTTCGGTTGCGCATGCACTTCCCTAAGCTGTCAGGTCCTGCCAGCACCATGCAAACTACCGCCGTATCAAGGCTATCGAGCAGGACTCATGACAGATGGCAGTCAGATTTGGGCGTGACTTGTGGTGTCAGGGCGGTGCTGCTATGCGCCATCTAGATATTGCATGTGTTTTCGCGAATTAGTGGACAATCGTTCGAACAATATGTGTACCATACGTGTAGAGGCTCTACCTTGAAGATGTTTAGCTGTGTAATGTGTACACTGCAGTAATACACGTAATACACATGGTGACTTCAAAGCAGTACATGCATGTGTACAGTATTGTGGTTTGTAGCACCCTACCTTTGTCTGTGCCAATCAGTGTCCAGTATTCGCTTACAATAAGTGACATATCCCACTTCCGCTACATATTGACCAGTCAATAAATCGGGCCGTATAACTGCCTGGGGCTACTGGTTTATCAAGATGTAAATTGTTTGTGCAAGAATATCAACGCCTCAGCTGGGTGCTACAAGCCGGTTATAGACCTTCTGGCAAGTGTATAAACGAATACACCCCGCTGCGCCCAGCTCGTTAGCACTCGGGCTTCGCCCTCGTGCCAACTCGTGGGCGGAGTAGGATGTACTTCGTTTATACACTTGCCTCAAACATAAATTCTATGGTTGTTTGGTAGACTGTATAATAAGAATTATCTTAATACTTACTTTCAACATCACTCAACATATGCAACGTTTCGTTGTCAGCATAGCTCTTTAGTCCACATTGATCCAACCACCTTGAGATCTTTTGTTTTTCATCCTAAAATTGAACATAATATATCACCCCTCGTAAATAAAGTAGCAATGTAGCATGAATGGCACATACTTGATATTCAAACTGACTATTCTCTTTCATCTTCTCCGACTCTACCACCATCGCCCATAATCTTCCTCGCATGGCATTAGGGATTCCACTCCCAATATACCTGTAGAGCTACACACAACTGTGACACAATACTGTGCAACTCACAGATACTCATTTTATACTCACCATAGCCACACAATTTTAATTGAAAATAGAAAAATAAATCAAATTTGAACTGGTCAATGACAAATGATGCAGCACTAAAGTGCTAAACTCCCGGCTGCTAGCTATTAGGTTATGGAGCATGCAGCTGCTGCACTATATAGCCTCGATGCAAGGCCACTTTGCCTTACGTGGTGGACTAACGCATGTGATGACACATCGAGATCACATGACTGGAAACAACGTCAATGCTGGTCCGACACCACCTATTAGATCCGGTCACGTATTTGCAAATCAGCATTCTTACAAAGAAGAAATAGAGCATGACATGCACAACACAATTCAAGGCACCGAATAGGTTACATTTTACACAAAACCAGGTGTGAACATGCGAGCACTACATATCAGCATAAAAACAGAGCACATATGATGATCACGTGGTAAGCAATAGGTAGGTCACATGACAATTGCAAATGCACAAATGCAGTGCAGTTGGTCCCTTCAGCCTTGCATCCGCATCTATGCCCCTTTCATAACTCACGAGCACATTTTCTCAACGTCTCACGAGAGTCTTCTAGCATTTTGATAGTAGTGAGGCTCCTAGCATTAGCGCATGTTGACGAAATGTTTCTTACGTGACCATCATACGTGCTCTGTTTTCAGGCTATCTGCTGCTAATATCCAGCGCTCTCATATCCAGTTTTTCCTGTAGTTCAGACCAACCTTCTATCTTGATTGCATAGCTACGCAATCAAGTTTGCGTGAGCGTAATGCTAAACAACGAAGTGTTCCTTTAAGTATCTAGAGACATGTTTCAAACAAGCGCTTGCACACATCCAGGAACGTAGCTAACTATGCACACATTGGGTATGCATGCGTATGCATGTATGGATATGTAGAGAGCGGATAAGTGAAACGCAGTAGTGGATTCAGGGTGGTGTACCTGAGGGTGCCTGGTGTCGAGTAAGAACCAAAGCCATATATAGCAATAGCCCAGTAGCTTGTTCTTGCCTGGGCCAATTAATTAAGCTAATTAACACAATTCCAGTGTCTAGACTCTTCAGGCATAATAAAATTTGGTTATCTATGCGGAGACACCTTAAACTCCCAGATAACCCTGTATTCAGTATGTATGACCAAGTCAATCTAAAGTTCTTCAGCCAAGCATTAGAACACCAAATTCGTTGCATAATGGTGCATTGAATCTTCTTTTGTGATCACCAAATGATCGCTTATCAGCACCAATTATGACTTTAAATTCCTGACTGTAACGTGACAAAATGTCTACAGCCATTCTTAGACTTTGTGTGTAGAATTGGACTGATGAAACATGTCTTGTATGACTGTTTGATGTAGATAAGATTGGACTTTCTTGTCACTGACAAAGTAAATTTGAGGAAATTTAGCGGTAGAATTTCTGGAGGATAAATTTGTCCCTGAACTTTCAAACAGGGATTCCAACTGGTACGAGCTTTAATTTCATTGCAGCCAAAGGACCTCATCTGAAAAGCCGAGTTATACACTCGCGTGTTTGAGAGGAAATGCTGCACTTCAACCAAGGGTCCTAGAAGAAGATCAACCAATGGGGTAGATTTTGTCAATGTTGTTAGGAGTAGGCTTCAGTGTAAGATATCCAATACAAACATTTAAGAAATAATGGCGACATGCAAGATAAAGGAGAACCTGGACGCCAAAAAACCTTTGTGGTATTGCTAGAACTATGTTTGCCCATGCGCATTGATGACGATGCACGTATTGCCTAGACAGAGTTTGAAAAAGGAGACAACTTGGTTATGAAGAATATTTTAGAACTACGTGACTATTGATGCATGTGCTAAGCATGTGTTGAGAAAACAGCGGTCTTTCTCGTCTCTGTCTTTCTCGTCGTTAACTACTAAAAGAAGTTTTAGTAGTAGCTTCGCAATCCATCAACTGGCATGGCACTGGCGCTGCGAGTCAAGCCGATGAGTGGCTTCATCATAATTTTTTCCCTGTCGCAGTGATAACTTTTGTCACTTTGCCTTTGACAAAATAGCAGACAGAGAGTGTTTTGGGAAACAGTTTGGCAGTGTACACTCAAAATGTTCGGTAAACAATCAGTAAGTGATGCCACATTAAGTAACGTCGCAATTGGTAAGGCTTTAACTAAGATTTACAAGCAAGTGCAAAAGTACTTCGTATACTTTCAGAATGTCACACAGCGACAGACAAAATACAGCTTCAAAAAAGCAACTGTACTGTATATATATAGTTACAGAAATCGCAAAAATGAAATTCGCAAACAGTATTTATCATTCTTGTAAATTAGTAACATTCATTAGAAATCCTTGCTTGCCCATAACCCTGAAAAGTGATTCTGTGCGTCAAACAGGCGGGTTTGTCGTATAATGACAACTTTTGTTGCTTTGCTTTAGCCATAACAGCAGAGGGTCTGTGATGCCACAATAAATGTGTGACGCAACGATAGGTGACGCAGTAATGAGTAGCCATATGATAAAATGACATCAAGAACTACAGATCAGTTGCTATTCCAAAGTGAGAAAAGGACACGTGCTTAAAGGAGAAGAAAGAAGTGCAGCAGCTTGTGAGCGCGTAGGGAACAAACTCTTTGTGATGTCGTGAATTCAAGAAAACGTCCGCACAAAGCAAAGTCAAGGCACCACCCACCGCAAAGAGCACCAGTTGCTTTTTGAAAGTAGAGAAGGTCACGTGCTAAAAGAGGAGCAGAAGGGAACAGCGGTTTGCAAGTAATTACAAACAAAAATTCAAAATGGCTGCACCCTTGGGACCCCTTTATATATATATATATATATATATATATATATATATATATATATATATATATATATATATATATATACAGACTTGGACAAAATTATAGGGACACCTGGCATTTCTTTGTGTAGTCTAACTTTGGCACTGAATATTTCTCTAGCAAAACAAAATGTTTTTGAATTTCTTTTTTCATGGATTGCACCTTTGTTAGCATGTAACATAGCCTAAGTTCATGACTGCAGCTGTACTGACTACCTACTGCGCATCTAGTTTGCTTTGAAGAAGGAAGATGGCCATTTTTACTTTTCTTGTCTTTGTACACGTTCATCGCTCTTGGATGCTCATTTTAGCATGCAATCTAAGAATGCTTTGTAGTAAACAGTGAAAGCAACTTTGTGGGTCCTCCTAGCAACAGTATGGAAAAAAGCAAATCATCTGTTTTTGCGCATTGATTTCGTGCATGTCATCACAATTTGAATTGTTTTTTGCCATTTTAAAGGGGAACTCTCACCAAAATCAACTATCTCTCAGATGAAAGCTGTCACTTCATGACACAACCCTTTGCAACCACTTACTGCAGAAGTTTACCGTAACAAAGAAATAAAGCATTGAAATTTACCTGTGTGCGTGTGTGTGTGTGTGTGTGTGTGTGTGTGTGTGTGTGTGTGTGTGTGTGTGTGTGTGTGTGTGTGTGTGTTTAGTACCCTTATGTGGCATGAGCGTAACTCTGATTGTTGGTTAGCAAGGAAGACCGATACCTGTGCACATTTCAAGGTAAGGATTGTGAGACATATTGTGTCGAGTTGTGATTTATTGACTAAAGCAAACTGGAACCCCAAAGTTATCACGCAAGTATCGACCGTGTCAATACAACCGTGGAGCCTCAGAAGGAGACCCTTCTTAGATTAGTTCATACATCATGTCTCGCTGAATTTTGGGTGCGTTAGGAGCACTTGATATGGTTAAACCTAAAGTAGTTACTTCGACAGAGTAAGACTTTGTGTACATACAGGGAATCGTCTGAACAACTCATTGACGATTCTGTACTTCTGTGGCTGTCTGGACCGTAGGTTTCCTGCAGGAAGATACCAGGCCTTGTATCTTTCTTTTAAACAAGTTTTAGTATTCAGTGAGAGTTCCCCTTTAAGCAATAAACAAACTTTAACGCATTTAAAAAACATGAGATACTAATTAATTACAAAACAATCCTGCTAAGACAAAAACTAAACAAGTTACAGCGACAAAAGAACACCGACATGCCACTTCCGGTCCATGTTTTACATAGTAAAACCTCAAACTGCTACTGCCAAAATGTCAGCTGCACTAAAACTGCTGCCCTTGAGACCACCAAACTCATGCGATAAGTTAGCCTGAATGTTCAGCTGCACGCAGTTGCAGAGCCTTGTTCCGTGCGATACTTGACTAGTTGCAGCAATGCCTCAAGGCAAACAGTTGAGTCTGAAACGTGAGGGAAAATTGAAGCCCTTCACTCAGTTGGCCACTCTGTGCGTCAGATTGCAGCTTTTGTCCGCCGCTCCAGGAATTCCATTCATCAGTGCCTGCAACGGCTTTCCCATGGCAGCAGCGACTATGAAAAACGACCTGGACATGAGAAGGCAACGACAATCCGGGAAGCTCATTGACTGAAGAGAATGGCATTGCAGAACCGCAGAGCACCATCACGACTGCTCTTGCATCAGCTGGCTGAAGAAACCGGCAAGCAGGTGTCAGGTAGAACAGTTCGTTGTCGTCTCAGTGAGACAGAAGTGAAAGCTCAGAGACCTAGAAAAACCCACCGCTAACAGAAAACCATCGGCATTTCTGACTAGGATGGGCAGCCACTCACACACAGTGGATTTTGGATGACTGAAAATCTGTTCTTTTTACAGATGAGTCAAAAGTCAGTATAGGAAACGATGGGTGCTCTGTACGTTTAGTGTGATGGTGTGGGGATCGATGTGTTGGCATGGTGTGGGGTCCCTGGTGAAACTGAAAGGTCATTTGGACAGCACGACGTACCAACAGGTTCTGGAGGAGCACATGTTTACAGACAAAGCGGCACTGATAGGAGACGACTTTGTATTCCAGCAAGACAACGTGCCAATCCACACGTCTTGGTCAACAAGACAATGGCTACACCAGCATGATGTCACACTGTTGGACTGGCCGCCAAAATCGCCTGATGCGAATCCAATTGAGAACTTGTGGCAATAAATCAAAACTGCTGCCAACCGTCGCAGACCGAGAACTGCAGCTGAGCTCTGGAATGCTTTACAAGAGGCGAGGCAGCAGATTCCAGTGACACGTGTCCAGACCTTGGCAGAAGTGTTGCGCGACGTCTGGGTGCAATCAGGAGGGTGAGAGGTGGGAACACTCAGTACTGAGGAACTGGTGAAGGGCTTTAATTTTCCTTCTCGTTATTAAAACCAGCTTTTTAAAAGCCACTAAACAAAATCAGAGAGAATCTAACCTATGACGCTTACACAGTCATGGCATCATACACTCTTAGCTCTCGTTTTCCGCAATGCGAAACGTAAAGAAAACTATTTAGAATCTACAGTATTCTCAAGAAACCTAACAATCAACTCGGTAACTATTAAATTCTTAGGATTATTGATAGTTGGTAAATTGTGACCTAATTATTGCGATACTGCATACCCACAGCAGGGTGTCCCCATAATTTTGTCCAAGTCTGTCAGTAGATATACAACGTCAAGGTTCTGGTAATTACAGACCTCTTTTAATTAACATAGTTAGAGAACTGTTGTGCTGGACAGCAAACTGAGACAACCAGCATTCCTATGAAACTTATCAAACAATGTGACAAAAACTTTTTCTGACCTTCTTACTCTACTAAGCATCATTTGTAACCACTTGCTCCTGTTAGCCCAGTATTAGTGGCCTAAAACCTTAAAGTCGTAAAACTTACCTAAAGTTTACAATGAACCAAGGAAGACTCAATGGACACTTGCGCTACATGCACTTCAACTACTGGGTATAGAACGGACGTTGACTATGATGCAATGTTGGATACGTTAAACAGTTTGTTAACAACAACCTTTCAGAGTGTCTTTCTTGAACATACTGAACATGTATGTTTCGTGTTCCTTATGAATACACATACTGTATATGAAATTCATCTGGTCATGAGACATTAATGTACACTATGTATTCACCAACTTTTAGTAAAGCATTTAGTTAGTACCACCCTTTTAGTCTAGATCTGCCACTGATATAACATATCAGTTAATTAAAAAGCCAATGAAATGTGGGCATGTCCCATAGCATCGTGAATTCTATTCCCCTATTTCTAGAAGTCACGCTATGCCCTACTGGACTACTGGACTACTGGACTCCAATCCACACTCCACTAATACAGTACCTGTGCATTTTTTCTACGTCGTTTTGGTCGTGTTCGCTGCAAAGATTCTACATACGAGTGTACATGATGTACTGCAATACATCATACGTACACAGCATGCAGATTTCCCTGGAAGGGCAACAAAGAGACTCACAAGTTGGGGGGGATAAAACGTCGCTAGAGTACATGAAGTTCCTCATGCCTCAGCAAGAGTGCATTGTCGACATTTCCTGTCAGAAAGCACTTTCTGAAGTTAAACTCTAAAGGTGCCCGCTCACGATACATCACGCACGTGCAGCCACGCCCACACAAACTTCAAACGTGCCACGATTTCAAGTTGTGTTACAACAAAGCAGAGCAAGCAAACATCTTAGGGTGCACCACATTCTATGACATACAGTCTTTATTCCTAGTATAAAGAGAAATAGCATTCTTGTCTGCCACTGCAGTTTCGCTCCTAGTAGATGACATTTTGAGAAAGCTAACGACAAGGGTGTTAGGTTCTCTATCCATACATTTACCATTTACCACCTTGAAATAGCTTGCTATTGAACGACAAAGCTCTTTATCGATCGTTTTTCTTGTTAGATGTGACCTGAAAATGGGTGGTAAACCAGAGCATTATATGCACTATCATGATGGCAAGCGAAACTCAGAGTAGCCAAGGAGAGGTGCCGGATGCCGCCGACAACGCAAATCCAGGATCTATCGTGCATGATAGCACCGGCCTCAAAGTTCCAGACCCATTTTCGGGTCATGTCCAACCAGGAAAAGATCAAGAAATCGCATTGTCGTTAACTAGCAAGATATCTCAAACTGGCAAATGGTAAAAATGTGGATAAAGGAACAATTCAAGTTTGCGTGGGTGTGTCTGCACGTGCACGTGAATTTGTGAGCAGGCACGTTTAACTTAATAAGCTTCAGTTGACTGTTCATAATCTCTCTTAATACTTATAGTACTCTTCAGAACCAGCTAAATTTTTAGTTGTTTCGACGTTGCTTCTATACACTTGTCCAGGATTGACCCTTGGCTTTGACAATTCAAAGTTCTGTCCATAGAGATGTTTTGCCAATTCCGTGGTCTCTTCAAAAAATTTTAAACTCTCGATCTAAATTATCCCGTAAAGCTTTAGATCAGCTACAACATCACAAACTGTGAATATGCACAGAAACCACTTGAAGCCCGCATTTGTAGTCTTGTGCTCAAGCCTCAAAGTAAAAAATTCAAGCAAAATTTTGAAGCACAGTAAGAAAGAAGAAGACTGCAGTTGGTAGAGAAACCCACTTTCTTTTGCAAGCGTTTCTCCTTCCCACTTCCAATTACCACTTGCGACGGTGTGGAAACGGTGAGTCAGAACAATCATAGCTTGAAGGCATACGTGACGGCAGGAATTTAAGCAGTTCAAAAATTAGCATATGAATTGCTGTGTTCAATCCTACGCGTTCGGCATGAGTCTTTCAGTTTCTTTGCAGTAGCGTTAAGGCAGACGGCTCGTTCTAGATACAGTACACCGTTCCCAGATATTTTCTCTGGCATGCACACGTCTCCAGAGAAATTGCATGCAGTCTTCGAAAATGATAAATGTCGTAGTACGTCGGTACATTTTAGCACAATGTCACACTGGTGACCTGAGTTGGTAAGTCTCTCACCTTCATGTTTGCCGTTCTTTACAACAAACGACCTTATTTCATGACTTCCGAAATGTCTCTTTCGATTTCCGATATTTTTGAAAACTCGTTGGATCTGATACTAAACTTCATGAACTTGAGTTGAATCTCCCTGACTTGTACCTGTGGTGTAGATTACAGATTGCCTCAAAATGTCAGACCAAAGCAAACAATACTGAATGCAATCAGAGAGTACTGTAATTTCTAGTGAAAAGATTGAAGTTTCTTGACCACATAAAAAGTGACTTTTCTTTAGAGTAAACTATCAGAACTGCAATGTAGACTATCATATAGAAGAAGGGTCAGCAAAAGGGGTTTTCCACAAAAACCCCTCTGAATCCACCACTGACCTTTCTCAAAAAAACATCATTGAGGATGAACTGAGACCTAGACCAGTGGATGCTATTTACTCTCTATCAAGTCATCTTTTGCTAGCCTTGAAGTTGTCTTGCCAATCACTTTCGTCTTGCACCTCCATGTTTTCTTGCACCATGCTGGCTTCTTGCAAATGTCGTTGACACGACAGACGACATTTCACTTCCTGTCACGTGCAGGATCTAATCTGAAGCACCACACAAGTAGGCGAATGTAAAAACAGATAAGTTTTGTTTTGTAACTCCTAACTGTTATATTCAAACCATATCACTTTAGCAGAGTATAGAAAAAGCCAAGGTCTCATTGCTACGGCTAGTCAAACCGTGAGCTGCAAAGCGTTTGAATCTTCTTTCCATGAGAATACGAGAAATGTACTACTGTATCATAATCTACACGCATTGTTTTCCAAAGATCCTTTCCATGAGAATACGAGAAATGTACTACTGTATCATAATCTACACGCATTGTTTTCCAAAGATCTTTTATTTTGATGAACTTGAAAAATGTATACATAATTCAAAATGGATTCTGAGGCCACTCTGTGCGCAACATCTGGACTGTACCCCTTTAATGAAGAGTTTATAGTATGTTATGTCTAATTTATTGTAGATCACAACACGCATGCAACATTCTCAGCTGAATTATACGAAAAATGATGCTTTCTCAGTATCCACCTAAGTTACTTCAATGTGGTGTATAGTATGATGTGGCTGACCTTTTGTGATGATTCCAGTCCATTTCCAGATTGCAAGTTATTCAGCATCTTCTCCCATTTAAATTCAGAAACTTTGGGCTCTTCCTTGGGGTATCTGAATCAACATGCATGGCAAGCCATTTAATTAGGCACATGAATGCACAGAAACTGTCCATGCAACATATGTATAACTATGTCCAAACATTGAATTCTATCCAAAATCCATTAATTAAATTCAAAACTCAAAAGAGCTCTATTCATAAGATGGTTGCCCAACGCTGACTGTCCAACTTACTAGATCTGCACTAGTTACACTGTACTACTCAACAACTGCTGCTACAGCTGTACGTCCAGTCTGTAAGTTTCCTTTGCACCAGTGTAGTAGAACATGCTGTGACATTTGAGCGCTTTCCACAATAACATCTGCCTGATATCAATTGTTGTTGTACTCAGACGTTACATCTACACATGCAAACTTCCTGATATCCAGCAAACATGTGTCTGACCCAAGCGTACTTTCCATAAGACTATTGTTGCATGATTGGGTGTAAATTTGACCACTGCTGCCATTTCTTTTCTCATTACCACTTCCAGCCTAGCAACACACTCATAGCAATACACTCGCAAACCAAGTCGAGTAAAACCTCAAATACAAAGTCATGTAACACTATAAACTGAACAAAATTGCAGGATCTTCAAATTTACAATAGAATGTCTTTCTAGCCCAGCTCACCGAAGTCAATATACACTCTTATAATATTTGACCATTCTTCTTGAGAACTGGCACCATGGATGCAACCCAATCTGTCGGTTCAACCACTTCTTGAATAATTCCCATCTTCTGCATTCTTTCTAGTTCAATTGTCAATTTTGGCAACAAAGGAAGCTTTACGAGTCGAGAAGCAAAAAATGAATACGGAACAGTACCTTCTTTCAATCGAATTTGAGAGACATGATCTTCTTAGAAGTCCTGGAGTACCAAACACAGTATCATAACCTTTCAAAACTGAGTCCTTTACAATCTTATTTTCATTTCCATCTACTTCAGCAACTTGTTTGATCAATCCTAGTTTTTACATGCATTCAGTCCCAGTATTGGTGAAGCTGTTGCTGGCACAACGTAAAACTGCAATTGGTGAGTTGTTCCATGCTCCACCTGACACAAGCATTGTCCATCTACTGGCAGTGGTTTAGATAACCCATATGGCATTAATCTAATTTTAGACGGTTCAAGTACTGGTTTAGCTGTCAGTATACAATAAACACTCCGAGGCAGGACATTAACCTGAGCTCCCATGTGAAGTTTATAATTCACCATAATTCCATTAGTCCTCAAAGGCATTGACCACACATCAGACTTTGAGTCACAAATAGCACTAACAAACATTTCAGCAAGCGGTTCTTTGTGCGTGATCATTTCCTGACTCATGCCTCACTATCCTTGCACTTGTACTTGCAAAATGTCCGTGTAGTCCACACTTTAACAATTTCTTGTGAAGACAGGACATCTTCTCTCTAGACAATTCCTTCCACACTTAGGACAATCTCAAACGAATTGCCGGTCTCGTGTTCTTTATATTTCTTTCCTAACTGCATCTAGGTCGCTTGTCTTACCAGTAGATACACTTTCCAACTCCTTCAACTGAAACTGAGACCATTCTGATGCTTTGCATATCGCCACTGCTTTCTCTAACATCATGTCCATCTCTCTCAACAATCGCTCTCTTTAATCTTGACTCCACAACTTCACAAACTAACCTGTCTTTCACCAATGACTCACAGATAGCTCTAAATTCTCAAGTCTTCTCTAATGTACATAACTCAGTAACATGCTGGTCAATTGTCTCACCTTGAATCTGATTTCTCATAAAGAAACAATGTCTTTCGTGTCACGTTACTTGGAATGTAGTATTCTTCAAACTTCTTTATAATGTCTTCAAGCTTGTATTTACTTTCCTCAAGTGCCAAAAACAAAGTAATGCAACCATGCAAAGCCTCCAGACAGATTGAGCATACAAAAACCGATGTTTACACAGGACCAGCTTGAGATTACAATCCTGACGCTACTAGAAAATTTTGAACCGCTGCTTCCACTTCTTCCACACCAATGCCAAATTTCTAATTCCCGTCAACGATAGATGCTCTGGAGGATTCAGATGCTCCATTTCTTGGTACAATGTAAAATATTTGAGAGTATAGCAATTCAGAACGCAACACAATACGAGAAATGAGCTTAACAACTAGAAATGCAACATGACGTCTGTTCTCCGGCAGCCAGTGCTCTTGTTAACCCGGATCTATCAGTCAAAACTATTTACCCAAGTCCCATATATTACACTCATGGGTCTCTTGCATTGGCTGCATGATTTCCTTCATCAATTTCAACTGTCTTTGTTTGTGCCTGTAGACCGTACCATCATCTAGTCGAACATTGTAAGACAGTTCTCCGACCTAGCCTATAATAATGGCTTTCTTCCGCTCCTTCCTTTTTCCGCTTACTAGTTGTACACGCACTACGTCCAGGTGGCTAGTTCTCGTAGGTTCCTGGCATTTGTTGCAGCCCCTAGCTAGCTTGTATCACTTTCGTTTCTCTAGCTGTTGAGTCACATGCTTCACAATGCGTAGTTTCAGTTGCTCCTCTCTTCAATAGTAGACAAATATGTCCTAATCGTTGTGCAGGACTTGAGTCCATTCCCTCTGTGGGTGTATTTCTGAAAGCCAGACAGTCATGGATCCTGCCTTTGCAGCAATTGCTTTCCTCATCAGTTGTTTGACAACTTTCACTCCACTCTCTGCCTTACCATTTCCTGTGTGGGTGGTAAGGACTGGAAGTGTTGTGCTCAAATTCCCACTTACGACTAAACTGGTAGAACACCTCACATGCTAACTACAGCCCATTACCGTTAGTAACATCAACGGAATCCCTTCTGGTATTGTACATCTAGATGGTATCGCTGCAACTGCATTAGCATCATTAAAGCCTTTTGAAGGCCAGGTGTAGTGGCTTTGCCATAATCATCTCTAGAGGTTTGTGATCCGTATCACTTTTCTCTCATATCTGTCTTGGTCAAATTTTTCTGCCGAAAACATGATCGCTAGTTCTTTTTCAATTTGAGCGTATTCTCTTTCGGTTTTGGACAACGTACTGCTGACATACACAATGGCATGGCCATCATGCAACAACACAGCTCCAAGTCCGGTATAAGATGTGTTGCACTGGAGGATGGTGGTCGCTTCTGGATCAAAATACTTTAACACTAGGGCTGTTGTAATCATTTGCTTAAGCTGTTTAACTGCTCTTGTCTTTCTGTCCACTACTCTGGACAAGTGAGCTTCCTCATAGACTCACACGCATTTGCCAGATTGAGCACAAATCTAGCAGACAAGATGTCCAAACGTTCTCGTACATAATCAGACAGACGACAAAACTGTTTGAAAATGTCCGATGCACGACTGATATTTTGACCACTGCTATTCTCCAACCATAACCTTCAATGCAGTCAGGTAGTATATGTATGCATCAATGACTCATCTGTTGTTGATCATGTTTGTTGAAACAAAATCACTCATATGTGGTGTTGAAATTATCTAGCAAGTGATCTTCAAGAGTCTTCAGAACTACATCCAGGTCTCTTTTAGCTTCCTCTGATTCAAAATGAAGGGTATAGTATAGCTCCACTGCTTCTTGACCTACATTCATTATAAATGTGGCTATTTGGTAAACTCTAGGTTGCTCTCTCAACAAAGATACACTGTTTTGTAACTTACTAAGCATCCCACCTTTGCCTTCACCTTCAACCTTCACCAATTCTATCTCACATCATGTTCACTCATATTAAGACAGAATGGAAGTCGTATGGTATTAGTATCATGACCGGTCGTCTCACTTCTGGAATAACTTCTTTGGCTTCGCAACATGCCTTTACATCGCCATTCTACTCTAGTGCCACTCCTGATACCATGTAGTGTTGTTTGTGAATTCACACACACACATACACACACACACACACATACACACACACACACACACACACACACACACATGCACGCACGCACATGCACACACACACGTGCATACACACACACACATGCACACACGCACGCACGCACACACACACACACACACACACACGCACACACACACACACACACAATGTGCACACATGTGCACACACACACACGCACGCACACACACACACACACACACACACACACACACACACACACACACACACACACAAGCAACACACTGTCTGGGCAACTCAGCTATAGCGAACTCAGTCAAATCCTACTGGCCAGTAACCCAGTCATCACTTCTGAGTTCCTTTCTATCACTCATGCCTCAATCTACCAGCAATTTGATAAAACTACATACTTCTGTATGCACTTTAATTAATAGAGCTTTACAAAATTTTGTTGTCAATGACAACTACCCACTCCAACCATACTATGTGCATGACACAAACTTTAGTGTATCTCTGAGTCTCAGTGCACATACAGCTAAAGTGACGTCATGCAGTACCATGCAAAGTGAAAATGCATCCATTCTTGCTCAGTTTGTATCAAAACGTGAGATTCAAGATAAATCATGCAAGCTACGCAAGATAGGCTACCTACGTCCTACGGTCGAAGTCGATCTCAACCCTATTTCTTCGTTTAGAAAACTACAAACACGATCAATGATCGTTGAAACGTGGTTGCAGACAAGAACGTAACTTACTTGTGCTGGCGGTAATCGTCATCTGACTTTGATACTAGAAAGCCGTATTTATCCAATTCCACACCTGGAGTCCCCATATCTCTCAAAATTCTTGAGTCCAGCAAAAGATCTACTTTTTTAGTACAGTACAATGGACCGCCACGCATTCAAAGTACTGCGCATGCGATAAGTTAGCCTTGTCATGATCACATGATCCGTGGGCACGTCATCAATTCGGTTGGATGACAATTCAGATGCGATCTGAACGGCAAACTGCAGTCTACTAACCTTGATCAGTCAATCCGCCAAATGTGCTAAGGGTTTCTTTTATTTTCTAGGGTTATCTTAGAGGCAGGGTCGCGTGCATGCTACACCTCACTCTGACTTGCGCGCGTTACGAGAGCATGTGTGCGCCTCCGGAAGAGGTCTAGCTGCGCAATGTACACGTATTTCAGTGTTTTTGCTTTTTGCGTAATACTCTGCTGGTTATGGAAAATACGTAGTCGTCCTCAGACGATACGAAAACCAGAAGGAAAACCACTTGAGGTCGTCCGTTACGAACTTCATGACTACGTACGTACGAAAATGTCCGCAGTTCAATCTGTTCCCCCTCTCATTTTTGTTTTTGTGACTATACTGGAAAATAGAAGCTACCAAATTTGAAAGGAAGATCTCTTGTTTGCTTGGCACACATTGCTAATTCGGTAGGCCTACTACAAACGAAGATGGATATTTGTAATTAGAGTCACATTTTAATTAATTAACTGTATTGTGAATAGGTTCTTGGCAAATGGTTTGTCATTCCAGCTAGTTTAAGGTATTTATTTTATTTTGTCACCCTAGTAACGTTTGCTACTAAATTGCTGCACTTTGATAATTAGGAGATCAAATATGCATTTTCTCAGGAAGTTTAAGATGGTAGAAAAACCAACTTTTCACCCGCTAGTAGTCATGGACCATTTGGCACGATCAGTGCAGTTGTCTCAAACTGTCACACCTGATGATATTGCTTTAGTAGCTGATGAAAGGTACATGAAATGCATATACAGGGGCGGCGGAACCTGGGGGAAGAGAGGGCAGTAGCCACTCTAATATTGGGGTTGGTGTTTAGTGTAGATGTCATCTACTGTAGTTGTGTTGCGCATGCGTGGGTTTTACTAGCTGTTCTAACTTGTTATTATTGTTGCATACAACACGACACATGGTGACAGGTCGTGGATTCTGAACCAAACAGACGCGCAGAATACTCCCACTCATCAATGGGACACGTTGAGCAAGTGGAAGAGGCGAAGCCTTCTCTTCAAGCGGAGGGAGCTTCCTACGCCTGCCACGAGGTCCACGTTCCATCTGGGAGGCATCGAACCGCCACAACCTCTCCAGCTCAAGGGCAACCTTGCTCAGAACTGGAGAGAATGGAGGCAAATTTTGTCGTCCTATGAAATCGTCACACTTCTCCAAGATTAACCTGACAAAATGTGTATTGCAACATTTATCACATGAATCAGACAACGAGGATTACGAATATATAGAACTCTTTGCCCTTCCAAGACAACGAGGAGAAGCAGAAAATGCCGTGTGTCCTCTTGTTGTTTGAAGAACATTGCATAGGAGAAAGTAATGTTATATGCGACCGCTACATTTTCAACAAACGAGACCAGGAAGCACAGGAGCCGTTTGACAAGTATCTTACAACACTTCGCGAGCTAGTCGGACGGTGTCATTTTGGTCCAATGTTGGATGAGCTGCTACGTGATTGCATCATGTGTGGTGTGAAATTTTCCGGTCTACGTAAACAGTTACTGGAGAAGAAAGGTCTCACGTTATGTACTTGTGTGGACATGTGCCGTGCAAGTCAATCACAGCAAAACAAATGAAAGATGAGTGCAGTTGAAGCTGTTCAAGACGGTGGAGCCCAACAGAAGGACAGGTGCAGAAGAGGAACCGCCCAGGAAGATGGTAAAGGTGTGGTCACTGCGGACACTTTCGTGCTAAAGGCCGTGAGAGGCCGTGCCAAGCTTATGGTCGCACCTGTGAAAAATGTGGAAAGCTAAACCACTTCTAAAAATGTGCCGTTTTATGGAAGGGAAGACACAGAAAAGCTCAAAGGCAAACCTGTGGCAAAGTTTGACAAATCCAGGTTTCTGAGGATTCATCAGACTACGAGACTTTGATGACGCTCAACATTGAGCAAGAGGATGAAGAAGTTGCTGTCAATTGCATCGAACAACAAACCAAACTCAAATCACAGTTGTTTGTTCCAATGCTGGTCGGAACAAAGTCAGTACGGTTTCAGGTTGATACAGGAGCAACGTGTAATGTAGTTTGACGTCAAGATCTACCAGACAACATGGAAATTCAGCCAACCTCACAGGTCCTCTCAATGTTCAACAGGGAGAAAATTATACCGGCTGGAAAATGTGAATTGAAAATGATCCATCCACGTACAGGGAAGAAGTACAAAGGTCAATTTGTTGTCATGTCGGACACACCTATATCAATCCTTGGAGCGCGATCAAGTCAACAAATGGGACTAGTCAAAGTGGATGAAGAGCCGACTCTGAAGATCAATACACCAGAGATGAAAACACCATTGCAAATGGAGGATATACTACGGGACTACACAAGTGTATTCAGCAAGGAGTTAGGCTGTTTCCCAAGTGAACTGCATCTGAAAGTGAATCCAGCCATCACCCCAGTACAACTCCCCATTAGAAGAACACCAATCTCTCTCAAAGGCAAGCTCAAAGGAGAACTGGATCGTTTAGAAAGTATTGGCGTTATTTCACGCATTGAAGAGCCAACTGAATGGGTATCAAGCTTGGTGGTAACGCCCAAACCAAATGGCACACTTCATGTTTGTCTGGACCCAAAACTGCTTAATCGAGGTCTCAAGCGAAGTCATTATTCTATGTCTGCTCTAGATGATGTATTACCCCAGCTGACACGTTCCAAAGTGTTCAGTCATGCTGATGTACGAAATAGATTTTGCCATATCAACATGCTAGTTAACAACATTTGGAACTCAGTACGGGCGATATCAATGGAATCGTATGCCCTTCGGCATAACACCAGCACCGGAAATTTTCCAAAGGATGTTGCAGCAGTCACTTGATGGGTTGGAGGGACTGCTCATAATTGCAGATGACATTCTTGTCATAGGGGAAGGTGACACACTTGAAGAAGCAGAATCAAACCACGATGATAGAATGCTGAAGTTTCTGGAATGCTGTGTGGAACGTAATATCAAGCTGATGGGAGAAAATTCAGACTGAGGGCAAGCTCACTTCCATATGTTGGTCATGTGTTGACGCCAGATGGTCTGAAGCCAGATCCTAAGAAAATCATTGCTATCCAACACATGGCCGCACCCACAGATGTGCATGGAGTTAGACATCTCCTTAGGCTAGTTAATTGCCTAGCACATTTCTTGCCAAGCCTTGCTGATATCTGCCATCCATTAAGGCAACTCACAAAGAAGGATACCAAATAGCAATGGACATGAACGGAAAATACAGCATTTGAGGAAGTCAAGAAGGGCTATCATTTCCACTCCAGTTCTAAGATTCTTTTATCCAAAGCTACCAGTAACTATACAGACCGACGCCTCATCAACAGGACTTGGCACTGTATTGCTACAGAAGGGGCAACCTGTAGCCTATGCTAGCTGTTCTCTAAAGCCGAGTGAAAAAATATGTGCAGATTGAGAAGGAGCTGTTGGAAATAGCCTTTGGACTGGAAAGATTCCATCAGTACATGTATGGAAGCGATGTTACTGTGGCAATCGATCATCGTCCACTGGAATCAATATTGTGAAAACCACTGCATCTTGCACCAAAGAGATTGGAATGACTTTTACTACGAGTAAATGCCTATCACCCAACAATCAAATATAAAAAGTGGCTGAGTTATACATTGCGGATGCCTTGTCACAGGCCACACTTCCACAAGACAAAGATGATGATGCTAGTGCAGAGATACAGCAATTTTACGCTGAAGTAGCCTCAGTCAATACGCTGAGGAAATTCAAGTCGCTACAGCTGCAGACGCAGTTCTACAGGAACTTGCACATGTTGTCATGACAGGCTGGCCCGATTCCAAATTTGATGTCCCTCGGCAAATCATACCTTATTTTCGGTTTGCAGATGAAATCACAATGCAAGATGGCCTACTTCTCTGTGGAACACGAGTAATCATTCCAGAATACCTTTGCACAGAAACACGTGGAAAGATACACGCAGCACATCTTAGAGTAAACGCTTGCTTGCTTAGAGCCCGTGAAAGTGTTACTGGCCTGAAATGAGTGCAGAAGTGCAATGCTTGGTCAGCACATGTGAATCTGTCGGTCTCTGGACACCAAGTAGCAGAAGTAGACAATAAGGCAGCATGCTGTACCCATTCGATCATGGCAACGTGTGTTGCAGTGGATCTGTTCACTCTGAAGGAAAATGAGTATGTAGTCACAACAGATTATTTCAGCAATTTTTCAGAGGTTGATGAGCTGCGGAAAACCACTTCACACACTGTCATCCAAAAGCTGAAAATTCTTCGCTCGCCATGGTATTCCAGACGTTGTTGTGACAGACAATGGACCTCAGTTTTCATCTGAAGACTTCCAACGTTTCGCTGCTGAATGGGAATTTTCACATATCACCAGCAGTCCGGGTTATCCACAAGCAAATGGGAAAGCTGAAAGCGCCGTAAAATCAATTAAACGAATGCTGAAAAGAGTTGAAAGAGCAGGTTCAGATCCCGTGCTTGCATTGTTAGCCCTGCGTAACACACCAATGGAAGGTCGCCAGGCAACTCCAGCCCAGTTACTATACAGTCACCGCTGTAGGACACTCTTACCTATTGCTGCTCAGCTCTTGCAACCAGCAGTAGTCTCAAATGCTCGAGAAAGGTTGAAAGTCAATAAGGCTAAACAAGCCAAGCAATACAACAAGCAGGCTAAAGATCTACCACTGCTGAATGTTGATGATACCATCCGAATGCAGCCTATGAACGGACAATCAGATTGGAAAAAGGGAGTTGTTGTCATTGTTCTTCCACATTGAGCTTATGAAGTAGATGTAGGATCAGACAAGCTGCTACACCGAAACAGACGACAGCTACGATATTCTCAGGAAAAAATCACCCGATCAGGCAACACAAGAATCACAGTCTCTGAAGGAAGATCAAACTACATCTTCTGATCTGGACTTCCTCTTACCATCTACTGTAACTGTCTCAACAGCAAGGTCAGGCGCCCAGATTCGAGAAACACATTGAAGCCCTCTTCTGTCCTTCTTCCACAGGAGACTGCAAAAGCATCAGACAAGACTGACCCACAAGTCAACTCAACCAACACTCACTCTACTCAAGCAACTATGAACAAATCGTCTACAAGTCAGTCAGAGTTGGCACACACAAGAAGTGGGAGAGCAATTTATAAATCCAAGTACTTGGATGATTACATTTCGTTGTTAGTAAGAGATTTGTTTGTTGAGTCATGTTGTTACTCCCTAGAGACTTCGTCTTAGCAGACAAAGGGGGTAGTGTAGGTGTCATCTACTGTAGTAATGTTGCGCATGCGTGGGTTTTACTAACTGTTCTCACTTGTTATTATTGTTGTTCACACAACACGACACAATTGGGAGGCATCGCCCGCCCCGCCAATACTGGATGCTACATAAATGCATTGGGGTTTGAGACAGAATCTGCATGGGGTACCTGCAAGGTTGGTGTCATCAATGACTCGTTGTGCATGCAAAGTTCACATGGTCAGCCTCTTCCACATTGCGTACAAGTAGAAATGCAAGTAAAAATACTAATGGGTGGTGTTGCAGTTGATTTGCTTGATACACATTGTCGTGATCATTTGTGTGCATGCTGCTCTGGCTACTACAGATTAATTAATGACAAACCAACACATACCAAATTCAGCTAAATTCAAAATGGCAGCAGTCTGTTATGAAATTTTGTCCCCCACCAATCCAAAGAAGCTTCCGCCGCCCCTGATATATAACCAAACGTTTGTGTACACATTTGAACGTCTTGTGTTGTTTTATAGGGTTGAATCGGTTGGATTCCATTTCACATCTATTATTGATTATGTTGATGCATACAGGTTGACTATGAACATTTGTTGACACTTTGCATGGCAGCATATATAAATAAGTAACATGGTTGGATGCAATTTTTCATAATTTTGAAATACTCGTAATTAGCAGTTCCAAGTTACAATAGCAACAACGTCAGACAAGATGAAATGTGTGTGTGTGTGTGTGTGTGTGTGTGTGTGTGTGTGTGTGTGTGTGTGTGTATGTGCGTGTGTGTGTGTGTGTGTGTGTGTGTGTGTGCGTGCGTGTGTGCGTGTGCGTGTGTGCGTGTGCGTGGTGCTGTAGCTCAGTTGGTTGGACAGGACCTTGCAGGGTTGCAGGTTCAAGTCACAGTGATGGAGAGCTATGGCATAATTTCCTTAAGCAAGAAATTACACACTATTGCTTCTCTCGACTCGAGTATAAATGAGTACCTGGTCATTGACTGGGGCGGACCGCTGGCTTGGCAGTAACATCATGCAGCAGACGGGTACTTGTGGGCCTTGGTGTCCAGTCCCAAAGCTGTGCCATAGTCAGTGCTCTGGATAACTCTGGCCAAGCTCCAGGTGGATTGTAACGCTGGCCCCAAGCCTCCACATAGCGCATGGAGGCCCTGTCTCTAGAGGCAGGGGAGCTATCTCCGCAACTGACCTTAAGGTTGACGTCATTCATGAATGATGTGGAGGACTTGACATTTGTCCATTTGTGTGTGTGTGTGTGTGTGTGTGTGTGTGTGTGTGTGTGTGTGTGTGTGTGTGTGTGTGTGTGTGTGTGTGTGTGTGTGTGTGTGTGTGTGTGTGTGTGTGTGTGTGTGTGTGTGTGTGTGTGTGTGTTTATCTACACACACCTTGAACCTTGAACCTTGAATCTGCCATACCCACTATGGGCTTATAAGGCAGTGCAGCACTTTTCTCCATACTTTGCAATCCTGAGCCTGTGCTAGATTGTCAATTCATGATGTTGGGCATTATAATACTCTTTCTTGTATCACAGTACAGTATCCACTGTTGTTTGACACCATGTGCAGGTTGTTTGATAAATTGATTTCAACAACATCTTCTGATGTCTTTGAAAGGGTATTCTCTCAACATGGCCTAACCATTACAAAATCTTCTAAGGATTTGTATCTCTATATGCTTTTCAGCTGCTGCTTTCAAATTGTCTTCAATTCTGATCTGATCGTACTTTGTAACACCCAAAATAGCGCTAATGCATCTCAAATACAATGTGTGTAAGGCATAAATATCAGCCATGTCATTGGCCAGGTCTCACATCCATATAACAATGTTGGAATAACTAAGGTTTTAACACTCTGACTCTCATCCACTTGCTGGAGTTTCAGTTAGTAAACACCTTACACACACACGAGCACGCGCGCTTGCACACACACACACACACACACACACACACACACACACACACACACGCGCGCGCACACACACACACACACACACACATCAAATAAGCAAGTTTACCAGAATTGTTTTGAAACTATTATAGTATGTGCTTGGTCTCACAGGTGTGGGAAAACAAATCCATCTGTTGTTGCCCAGTCTGTGCTTCAAGCTATAGTGAACTCTAATGCAAACCCCAAACCTCTACGGACATTTGTGCAAATAGATGAGAAGGAAGTGAAACAAGTACTTATTAATCTGAACAATAATATGTAACATTTCCTAATAATTAAAGCAATTCAATTAGATGTTATATTATGTCGTTTAAAGTTTTGTAAACTACATATTAGATGGCGGCTGCATCAACTAAGAGATATGAAGAAGGTACACCTTTGTCGATCTTTGATGGTATTCCAATTGGGATAAAGGAACAAATGGCTGTGGTAACTATAATAGTTTATGTTGATGTAATGCAGGTAATTGGGTTTTTTTCTAGAAACCGTATTACCTCCGTTGTGGCACTACATTTATGGGAAGTGAATCGTGTACCAGTGATGCATCAGTAGTGAAGAAGCTTAGAGAAGCTGGAGCTGTAATTATTGGTATGACTAACTTACATGAAGTAGGAGCTGGGACACTCGGAAGCAATCCAAATGGGTTCTTAGAAGATGATTGATTTGAGAGTTGCAGTTTTGAGTTAGGATTAATATTTGGGTTAGGTTACATGGAACACCAAGAAATCCATACGATATTGACTGTTACACTGGAGGAAGTTCTAGTGGCTCAGCAGCAGCTGTTGCTGCAGGTCGTAAACAATACAGCAAGAAGGTGAGATGATGTTGCAGTTGTTGATGTATGGTCTTTTTGTGACAGGTCTTATTCCTTTGGCAATTGGCACTGATGGTGGTGGCTCATTACGAATTCCTTCTAGCCTTTGTGGTGTTGTTACTTTGAAAGGTGTATGAGTGTGCACAAACATGCGTGCATGTGTGTGTGTGTGTGTGTGTGTGTGTGTGTGTGTGTGTGTGTGTGTGTGTGTGTGTGTGTGTGTGTGTGTGTGTGGTGCTATAGCTTAATTGGTTAGAGAGTCAGCCTATAGAATGACTACCTCTGGGACTGTGCAGGGTTGCAAGTCACAGTGATGGCAAGCTATGAAACTCACACACAATTGCTTTTCTCGACTCAGGAGTGTAAAGGAGTACTTGGTCTTTGACTCGGGCTCTAAGCAGCTATCAGTTGTGACGTGACATGCAGCCACTGGGGTCTAGGGTGAGACTTCAGGTGTTCACACCACAGTTGGCTTCACAAGCCGGTGCTCCTGCGAGTACCTGGCCGGGCTCCAGGAGATTGCTAGCGGTAGCCCAGAGTTCTTCAGAGTAGTGCACAGGAGCCCAGCTGTTAGCTGGGGGTGTAACCAAGTAATTGGCAGCTCATGTTTAGGATTTTCTTAGTGTGTGTGTGTGTGTGTGTGTGTGTGTGTGTGTGTGTGTGTGTGTGTGTGTGTGTGTGTGTGTGTGTGTGTGTGTGTGTGTGTGTGTGTGTGTGTGTGTGTGTGTGTGTGTGTGTGTGTGTGTGTGTGTGTGTGTGTGTGTGTGTGTGTGTGTGTGTGTGTGTGTGTGTGTGTGTGTGTGTGTGTGTGTGTGTGTGTGTGTGTGTGTGTGTGTGTGTGTGTGTGTGTGTGTGTGTGTGTGTGTGTGTGTGTGTGTGTGTGTGTGTGTGTGTGTGTGTGTGTGTGTGTGTGTGTGTGTGTGTGTGTGTGTGTGTGTGTGTGTGTGTGTGTGTGTGTGTGTGTGTGTGTGTGTGTGTGTGTGTGTGTGTGTGTGTGTGTGTGTGTGTGTGTGTGTGTGTGTGTGTGTGTGTGTGTGTGTGTGTGTGTGTGTGTGTGTGTGTGTGTGTGTGTGTGTGTGTGTGTGTGTGTGTGTGTGTGTGTGTGTGTGTGTGTGTGTGTGTGTGTGTGTGTGTGTGTGTGTGTGTGTGTGTGTGTGTGTGTGTGTGTGTGTGTGTGTGTGTGTGTGTGTGTGTGTGTGTGTGTGTGTGTGTGTGTGTGTGTGTGTGTGTGTGTGTGTGTGTGTGTGTGTGTGTGTGTGTGTGTGTGTGTGTGTGTGTGTGTGTGTGTGTGTGTGTGTGTGTGTGTGTGTGTGTGTGTGTGTGTGTGGTGCAATAGCTCAGTTGTTTAGAGAGTCATCTTATGGAGGGATTACATCTGGGACCTTGCAGGGTTGCAGGTTTAAGTCACAGTGATGGCGAGCTATGGCATAATTTCCTTGGACAAGAAACTTACACACAATTGCCTCTCGACTCAGGAGTATAAATGAGTACCTGGTCTTTGACTGGAGTGGCAAAGGCCTCCGACTGCGACAAAGTCCATCAGCCACTGGAGTTCAGGTGGGACTTAAGGTGCCCACACCACAGTTGGCTTCGCAGTTGGTTCTCCTGCGAGCACCTGACCAGGCTCCAGGAAATTGCTTAGCACGACCCATAGCTCCTGCTTAGTGCACAGGAACCCAGCCATCTGGCTTGGGGACATTACCGTTTAACGGCAGCTCCTTATCAATTTTTTGCCATTTGTGTGTGTGTGTGTGTGTGTGCGCGCGCGCGCGCGTGTGTGTAAATAATATATCTACAGTGCAACCTTGATTATCCAGACTTCTCCAGAGACAGGTTAGAAGTCCGGATAATCGAGTGTCCGGATAATCGAGTGTCCGGATAATCAAAAGTTGATAAAATATCAACTAATTTTCCTCCACTGTAAGACCACACTCTCACATTGTGTTTCCACACTTACTGTACATTCATATCACTAGAAGAGTCATCAACAGCTACCTATTTATTAGATTATTACGTTTTCTGTTTGTATTCACTCATTTGTGAGACGCTGCATCTACAATGTATTAGTACGAAGTGAAATTATGTTATAGTAGTTTCTTTATCCGGGATTGCATTATCCATGCAGGAACGCAAAAAGTCGGGGGGACACAGAATTTGTCCGGATAATCAAGGTTATACTGCGCACTAATTTTTATCCTTCATAGCAACACATGGTCGTTTAACTGGTGCTGGTCAAGCACTTTTATCTGCAACAGTTGGAGATCCTGGTATGTCTCATTGTTTGCATGTCTAATTTGTGTGTACTGTAGAGCTTGCACTCAATAGGACCTATTTGCTCATGTGTTCGTGATGTCGCCCTTGCTTATGGTGAGTTCTGATTTATACATGGATGTGACTATGTAACAGTAACGGCCTTTTATTGTAGACCTTCTTGCTGGACCTGATTCTAAATTTGAATTAGGTGCATGGCTTTGGCTATTTTGTACATTATATAATGTTAGTGTGCAAGTGTTATTTTAGGGCTTTGCCAACCTCCTGTTCAAAAGTGTTCATCATTGAAAAGTGGCAGTCTTTCTGGCATAACAATTGGCATTTATTCTTTGTATTTCAAGGTGAGCTTGTAAGTTCTAAATTAACGAAGTCTTGGATATTCTGGATTTGTTGTTTGCAGCATGGGAACCAGGAAGTTGTTGATATTTGTCAGAGAGGTTAGTTCATACAAGTTGTAATTAGAGTGTTTGAATAAAGGCTTTGTTTGGATAAGCTGTTGAAGGGTTATGTGACTTGGGAGCCGAGGTTATTGATATTGAGATACCAGAACTTGAGGAAAGTTAATTGTTTCACGCTGCAAGATGTCTTCTTCGTGATTATGGATGTTTTAATTACCACAGGAGGCAAGAGTTGCTCACTCTGTCACAATATCTGGGGAAATGGCTTCATTTCTAAGGACGGAACAAGAAGAGTTTGGTAATTTAATGGCAAGTTGGGATATTCCTATCAAAGACTTATCTGTTCATAAGCTAATTTTATGTTGTAGAATTCTGATATTCAAATAATCTTGTGTGCTGGTGGTCAAGTAACCCTTCATGACTACCTTTTGGTAAAGTTGCGTTGTATGTTTTCTGACGTAGTTCATGCGATTGAACTGGTGTTGTTTGTATCTGTGCTTGTCTAAGGCTCAGCAGCAGCGTACAAGGTCCATCAACTTTTTGAAGGATATTTTCAACACCGTAGATTGCATAGTGACACCTAGTGAGTACATCTTGTGTTTCTAAGTTGGTTCTAAGCATCAGCTTAATTAACATTTTCTGCATGTATGCTGATTGATTTGAAACACCATTTGAAGTGTGCAGATGCATCTATGTGTGTCTGCACTTCTTGGTATTATATTCCATTCCTATTTTGACACAGTATTTTTCACTGTATTGTGAAGGGGTGCATGGGAAGTATTGATGCCTTGTATTAATTGCACATCCAAAGTACTGGAGAAATTAATTCATCATAAGTTACCATACTCCTTGATTATTGCTCCACTTTTCATAGTCAAGGTCAATTATGGGATGGGTTTTTTTCAAAAATGGACACCTAAAGTTGTTAATTAGCTGTTTTAATTAATGAACTTAAACAGCATGCTGCTACACTAGTAGAGCACTGCTACCACCTAAAATATAGAATCCTAATCTTTGATACGGTATCTGAGTCATCAAAGCCTTCCAACACGTGGTCAACAGGCAAGATAAGTTGAAGAATATTATCATTTCTACAGGCGCAAATCTAGCAAACATGCAGAGTCGTTGTGGAAAGCGCCAATTATCGATAAAGGGAAAAAGGTGTGAAAGTCTTAGTTTTTTTTTAAAAAATTGGGGCTGGGGGCTTACTTGAGCCCTGGGGTATTAAGCAAGTAGAGTCCCGGATTTAATATGGGACAGTCTCAAATATGGGACAGTCTCAAATATGGGACACTGGAACAAAGCTTCAAAGCAAGTTACCTCTCCTTTTTTATAGCAAAGTATAGACTGATCATTCATAAATCATTTCTGTTAGATTCAAGCTAATCGGTTTAATTTTCATACTGCCACAAGCTCTTTTTTGAGGAAGGGTCTGATTCTCCAATATGGGACAACACCATCTAATATGGGACAGCCGCTAGTTCTCGTTGAACAAAGTGTCTTAATCATGGATCGGGGTTTCAGTCAAGAGGGACACGACTCTTCTACCTACAATGTTGGAGCCAAGTTCGTCACTTCGCGCTTCTCTTCTCTAGAGACGACGGAAGGGGCGGGTCGCAGCATGGAGCCACTGTAATTGTCTAGTTCCAGTTTGTGTCATCCTCGTTATATTTGTCTTTCTGCATGGTCATCTCCATGTACACTGTCTCTTAGAGCCAGACCAGGTACTGCACGGTCATATGTTCGTGAACGCGGGGCTTCAAACAATGCGCAGATCTCATGAATAATCTAGAATTATGTATACTAAGCTAGTAAAGAGAAAACTTAGTCTAAGTGACTTACAGTTGACTAAACTGCATAAATCTTCAGTTCAGACCTTCCAGAAACATGCACTGTGTGAATGAGGAAGTCACTGAGCTATAAATAAACAACATGGAGTGTTTTTGATGCAACCAAGAGATGCTTGAACACAAAGCTAGCCATTTCTAGACTACGAGCTGTTTTTGCAGCTGGGTATTAGCTAGCTAGACAATGCAGACAACAGTAAAAAAGCTCTGTAACTGAGTACAGAGGACTTGATTAATCAGTAGAAGCATTAAACAGCTTTGTGTTGCTGTTTGAGAGTCAAATAAATTCTAGGCCACGCAACATTGTACATTGTCTCGCTTCAAACAATACGGGTGTCCCATATTAGACGCGGTGACCCGCCCCTTTACCGTTGTCTGTAAAGAGGAGAAGCGCAAAGCTACGAACTTGGCTTCAACATTGTAGGTAGAAGAGATGTGCCCCTCTTGACTGAATACCCGATCCATGATTAAGACACTTTGTTCAGCGAGAACTAGCTGCTGTCCCATATTATTAGATGGTGTTGTCCCATATTGGAGAATCAGACCCTTCCTGGAAAAAGAGCTTGTGGTGGTACAAAAATTAAACCGATTAGCTTGAATCTAACAGAAATGATTTATGAATGATCAGTCTTTACTTTGATATAAAAAAGGAGAGGTAGCTTGTTGAAGCTTTGTGCCAGTGTCTCATATTTGAGAATGTCCCATATTAGATCCGGGCCTCTACACCGATATAGAAATTTCTGGATTCTATGATTTGTTATGCTTGGTCTGTTTTTAATTATTGTATGTTGCAAGTAAAAGCCAACCTTGACGAATAAAAGCTGAACAGGTGCATTAAACACGGCAGCTCTTCGACGGTCGTAGACTGGCAAACGACTGTGGGTGTATTTTTTCAAGACCCGGATATCAGCAAAAATATGTTCCATTTCCCAGCATCGCCCACTATAAACGACACACTCGGCGCGTACCGTCCGACGTCGGGAATGGGCAGTCTAAATTCGGTGGAGATACGATGTGCCGTTCCCGAGATATTCCGCTCGCGCGATCACGTCGTCGTGGGAGAAGTCAGGAAGACGACCACGGTCTCACTTTCGACCCGAATGAATTTGGTGTTCGCGAGCCAAATTCGGCCAAGATCGGACTCGCCGTTTTTGAGAAACGCTCGTACGGATGGACACACAGACAGACAACTCTCCTTTATATATATAGATAACTATATCACTGACTAGATGTTAATGCACATGTAATTGGTTGTTGAGTTTAGGTAAGAGAAACAAACTGTTGAAAGTATTACTAATTTTTGGTCTTATTATAGCTAATCTAATTTTTGGTATTATTATAGCTAATCTTTAATGTTCAGAAAGTAAGTCTGTTTATGTTGTGTAGGTTGTCCTATAACTGCCCCTCCTCTAGATGACAAAGCTCTAGAGTTTGGTGAAAGTAACATGGCTGTGACAGGACAGTTAATGAGGTACAGCTGGAGTATTGGTTGTAGTAAAATAATACTTTCTTCTATGATACCTGGCATCGGTATCTTGCAGATATATGTTTCTTGGCAACCTGACAGGTGTACCATGCATGACATTGCCAGTTGGTTATGATTCACAAGGTTTGCCCATTGGATTGCAAATAATGGGCAAGTGGTGGGACGAGCAGTTGCTGTTTCGTGTGGCTCTTGCAGCTGAGACATTGGTTGAGAAGAGAAAGCCACAAATGCACTACTCAATGTTGTAATAAATTCCATTTAAAGTGTATGTGTCAGTTGAAGCGTAACAGATGTGATGGCTGTTTCATGTCTCAAGTAGATAAAATTTGTTAAAGATTGTTGTTACCTGTTATTGGCATGATCATGTAAGAATTTCATCGTACAGAGTTACCATTGTGACTATGATCATTAGCCATGATCACAATTTCACACCTGCTAGAAGCATGTATCTAAATAATGTGACAGTCAAGATTGAAAATAGTCAGATGCGTGCGTTTGCTGAAAACCCGGATAAGGCTGCCCAATTAGATCTGGGTACGCAAGGCAGGCAAGGTAAAATTCAGATTAGCAAGGATTCAGATTAGCGAGGTTCGGATTAGCGAGGTGCAACTGTACATCATTCAGTGTAAAATACCTGATTAATATGAATCTTTTCATTAATTGGAACAACAAAACAATCCATTTATGATAACTTTGAATACTAAGCTGTTCAGCTAAACCGGTTTGTGACATGCTCTATCTACAACTTTTCATGGATGTACAACAGTTGCTCTTCAAAGAACAGGCTGACAGCTGAGACTAATATTACAAGTATAAAAACATTTTGGAAAACGAGAAAGATGTAGGGTTGCCAAAACAAGACCATGTAGGGTGTACTGTGAATTTGCTCATACAGACTGAGCAATACATCATCCCAACATTGCATCATTTTCTAAGGTGTAAAACACATAGTGTTGAAGTATGCAATGTAGGGACGATGTATTGCTTAGTGTTGAAAATGGTGCAATGTAGGGATGATGTATTGCTCAGTCTGTATAAGTGGATCCATGAAAGATGTCACAGTCACAGCAACACCCTCCATGGTCTTGCTTCTATTCTTTTTCGTATGGTAACCCTACATCTTTCTCATTTTTCGACATTGAGGGTAGAAATTGACACACTGTCGGTGTAGTGCTCGGTGTAGAAACGTGTAGGTTGGATTCAGGCAAATGCAATCAAGATTTAGAAAGAAACACAAGCATTAGAAGAGCGGCTTCAATCGACAAGAAGTCTTCGATGGCTGAAAGCGTTGCAGAAAGCGACAGCACGGGACTGGTGTGGGCGTGTGTTCAAATGAACTGGAAGGTGTAGTGTTTGCGTCATCAAGAAATTTTAAGCAGGGACCGATCCCTCAAGATAAATTTTGAGTAGTCATGGTCACATGGTCCTGCTTCGTTGCAAGCACTGAGGTTTGATGTAAAAATCAGCTTTGTACAATAAACAATTGATACACTGATACCCACTCCTACAGAAGAACTGAACAATAAGTCAACCTTACATACCAACGCTACCGCATTGATGATATGTGGGTTTCACACAATAGCATACTACTGTTTGGTGAGTGCATGCAAACTTGCACTGAGCTGGTAGATGTGTGGAAACTTATATGAAATAGTTTATGTCAAGTCTGCTTCCAGATACTTGTACTCATTTTGAGACTACTTTATGTATAGCATGTTGTTTTGTTCTGGACATGTACCCAGTTCTCTTCTCATGTGCCCGTATATTAATATGCTACCACGAAAGTGTAATTCTACCACGCGGTCGAGCACGTCTATATACAGGTGTGCAAGAAAAGGACTGGGTACGAGTCTAGCTTTGTTTGCTGTTTCACGCATTTCATGCAAGCATTGTGATGGTTGCCACTTGACTAGATTAGGCAGGTCACCAATAAAACTTAACTACTACTGTAGTATGGATCTACTTTGGTCCAACATAAGGTGTACATGGTCTCCAGTACAACAGGGTTGATGTAGCTTCGAAGTTCCAGACCGTCTCCCAAAAGAAATGAAATTTGATGTTGCTGCTGTAGCAACTAATGCCACATAGCTAGCTTCGCCTTACGTGGTGGAATAACGCGCGTGATTATACATAGGGTTCACATGACCGGAAACGAAGTTGCCACTGTTTCGTTTCCGGTCATGTAAACCCTAGGTATAATCGTGTGCGTTACTCCACCACGTAAGGCGAAGATGGCCTAGTGTCAAGGCTACCACATAGCTATGAAACACATTCTAAAGAAGTGTACAAATAAGTAATTTCTAGGTGTACCAGGATACTAATGCCAAATAGGTACGTACATGCATGCCACAGATACACATAACAGACCTGTCAACTTTTGAAAAACATGCAGGAGAACGCAAGGAGTGACTGAACTCACTCATATCACTACCTGGACACGCCTACTTCCATTCAATCTCATTACACAAGAAAAAGACAATTGCCATACATGTCCTGCAAGTTAGCATGTACCAGTAATAAATTCTTTTGAATACAATAATGATAAACAAGAAGTTGAACGTTGTGCTGAAATTTTTATTGTTTTACATAATACACAATCACAGGCTTTCTGCTTTTCTCCTCTTCTCAATAACAGAATATCGAGGTTCTTGGAGCACTTCATATGCACACACTGTCTTTGGATGGGAAGGTCCCAGCACCTATATTCCAGAAACAACACTTGAAAAACTTAACTATTAAGAACTGCACGATCGCCTCTCTCTCTCCCTCTCTCTCCCTCTCTCTCTCCCTCTCTCTCCCTCTCCCTCTCCCTCTCCCTCTCCCCTTCCCCTCCCCCTCTCCCTCTCCCTCTCCCCTTCCCCTCCCCCTCTCCCTCTTCCCCTCCCCCTCTCCCTCTCCCTCTCCCTCTCCCCTTCCCCTCCCCCTCTCCCTCTCCCCTCCCCCTCTCCCTCTCCCCTCCCCCTCCCCCTTCCCCTCCCCCCCTCCCTCCCTCCCTCCCTCCCTCCCTCTCTCTCTCTCTCTCTCACACACACACACACACACACACACAAACACTCACACACAAACACACACACACACACACACACACACAGAGAAATGGACAAATGTTGAGCCCTTCAAGATAGCTCCTCCTGCCGCTAGAGATAAGGCCTCCATGCGCTACGTGAAGGCTTAAAGGCCAGCAATGACAATCCACCGGAGCTTGGCCAGATTCATCCAAGGGCACTGACTATATGGCGCAGCTCTGGGACTAGACACCAAGGCCCACAAGCACCCGTCTGCTGCAGGATGTTACTGCCAATCCAGCAGCCTTGTCCATGCCCAGTCAATGACCAGGTACTCAATTATACTCCTGAGTCGAGAAAGGCACGCAAGTTCCTTCCCTAAGGAATTACACCCGTGCCCATCCCATACTTTGAACCCACAACCGAAAGGTCCCAGATGTTTCCATTCTCCAAATACAACTCTCTAACCAATTAAGCTACAGACGACACACATGCACACACGTGCGTGTGCGCACGCACGTGCACACACACACACACACACACACACACACACACACACACTGTCACATGGTATATTTTGACAATAAACTATTATTACAGTAATATACTAAATGTAAGATCCACTGCTACTGTAACTACTACAAACACAATATATGACTGAATGAAAGGGTGTATTTGAATAGATCATACTACTAGTAAATGAAGCTGTGTTCTACTTGCTTCAGAGAAACGAGCGTGCGTGCGTGTCTGTGTATTTATTGTGAATATCAATGTAAACTTTATTAAATTTTTGTCTATTGTCATCATTAATTAATCATTAGCTTGTTGCTAGAATGTATAATTCTTTGAAAACACAGGGATGCGCCGATGTGATTAAAGATAGTTATTAAACTAAATATCATCAATGTCCCACAGTGACACTACGAATTCAGCACATACACATGCATGACAGCTACCTTCGTAACTCTTGCACGGAGTGGGCTATTATCCATGTTATTTCTCAATTCTGTAGCGCTCTTGCATCACTTGAAGTTATATCTTGAGGTGGACGCGATTATCATGCTTTCGCTGAGCCGCTGCTATCATCTTTTTGTTCCGTTAATTCATAGCTCTAACTTTAGAGATAGATCTCTTACGTCTCCTACCTGTATGGGAAATACTGTGAAGTGTAACGACCGGATCCAGAAGAAAGCAGCGTCAACGTTTCCTACGAATCTTTCTTGCAAGACGACGTCGATTGTTCATCATCTACTACCATAGTATACTTACACCTCTCTAACATATTGATCTCTTGAAAATCGCGGATGATGCATATCGGTCAGTCGCATGCATGGTTCCATGAGACCTTCGCTTGGCTTCTTGAAGAACAATGAATTCATTTGTTTTGCGATTCTTCTGTAAAAAGTAACAGACGTGAACTTTACTCTGCGCTTCTCAGTTTGACGATGGTTTGACCCTCTAATGGATATGACCTCTCGGCTTTTCTGTCATAATGTGCGGGATTGTTACGTCGCCCATTGCTGGTATCCCATAAGACCAAGTACATACTGGGGCAGGAACTGCAAGCATGCAAGCAACTAGGATGCAGTAGTTTGCCAGAGAATGGCTGATGGGCCTTCATTCCTGCCATAAAGTATACCACAGTACTATATACTGCTGTAATACCACGACTAAAAAAACACGACAAACAGCCTGTTGTCTTTGGCATTGCGTCACAACAGAGCATAATCCAAGACCATAGACCCTGATGGATCAGCGCCGAGGTGTGTAACCTCAAGTTAGTGCAGGCTTATTTGATGGTGGGCTGTACTCGCTATGGTACTCAGGAGAACTCTGAGCCTGTGGTAGCAATCTCCTAGAGCCAGGCCAGGTACTCACAAGAGCACCGACTTGTGAAGCCATCTGTGGTGTGAGCACCCGAAGTCTCACCTGGACCTTAATGGCTGATGTCACATCACACCCAATGACACTTAGGTTCCCATGCAGTCAAAGACAAGGTATATTATATATATATATATATATATATATATATATATATATTCCTGAGTCGAGAGGCAATTGTGTGAGTTTCTTGCCCAAGGAAATGGAGCAGCACTAAAGTGCTAAGCCCTCAGCTGACAGCTTTAAGTTATTTTTATGAAACACAATGGTTTATGGTGCAATTGTTTGAGCGCGGCACCCTCTCATGTTTCCAGAGAAGTTTACACATGCAGCCTAAATTTTTGCAAAGTGAGAGAACTTGTAAAACGTATTGTAATAAATTTGCTTGCACATTTAGCAGCAGTAGGCACGTTTCCTAACGATTGGCAACCGTCTCCGCCAGATTTGATGACGAATGAATGCACAGCAGAAACGCATACTAAATATTCATTACAAACTATTGGAAACTTCAAACCTGTCTGAATGTACCTGAAATATATTTTCACTAAGTTTCACACTTGTCTGACACCATTCAAGCACGTTTTGGCTGTATTCATTAGCAGTCACTCTGTTTCATGTATGAGAAAACCGTCTACTAGATCTGGTCATGTATTTGCAAATCAGCACTCTAGCAAAGAAGAAATGGCCTATGACACACAAACACAATTCGACACATTTGCAACTACTTGGTCTTGTATCTTTGGGTTGAGTCCGCAAAACAATGAAGCACCTGCATTTGTTTAGAAACAAAATAATTGGCAGCATTTGCTCTCGTGATAATTTAGCATATACAACCATACGGTAACAATGGACCTATGCCTATATGCTAAGTATTCGGTGGTGGAGTCGTCGATGACCTACTACTGTAACCAGAGGCACTGCCTCGGGTTAATTACGACATAACTTGCCATCACTGTGACTTGAAATTGCAACACACACACACACACACACACACACACACACACACACACACACACACACACACACACACACACACACACACACACACACACACAAACACACACACACACACACACACACACACACACACACACACACACACACACACACACACACACTTGTTAAACAACATAACAAAGATCAACACAAGTACAGTACATATAGAAATCTACACTGATTTCTCCCAAAAGTATGCATCTGGACAGAGTTCTCCCCGGAGATACAATAGCGTGGTGGCCCACCATGCCTATTTTGTTGGGCCACTATGCTGTTGGTCATTTTCTTATTGACTGCCACACTAGCTCTTGTCCCACTAAGTACGTATCCATTCTCACAGTCTGTCACATTTTTGTATATAAAGTATAGTGTACAAAAACTGACTGAAACTAGATGTGAATTTGACACAGCTAGGGTATGCACAGCAGGTGTACAAAGCCCACAGCTTGAAATCTCAATCACTTTGTTTATTCAATTAGAAAATTGAGAACAACCAATCATCAGGCTTATAACTACATTTAGAATATGTGACACTGAAGCGCCGTGTCACATCGTTTCTTGTCACAGTACTATATAATGCCACAGGTCAAGTTGCATTGCGTCACAAGTGTTGCACCCTTCATAATATGGTTTCAGCGTGTCACAGCCATTGTTGGATATGGGTTAAAGCAGTTAATCATTAGATCTGAGTGTGGTCTTATGCATTCCACCTCCACGCTATTCCAAGATCCTGTGGAGAACCCTGCATATATCTAATGCACAGTTTCAGCCACAGTGGCATACTATATCTGATGTAATTTACGTAAAGTCTATATATGCCAAAGTGGCATGCTACAGAGTCCTGAATGCAATTAGCGTTGGGCTGCTATTTTCCA
This sequence comes from Corticium candelabrum, assembly GCF_963422355.1. Classification (NCBI taxonomy): domain Eukaryota; kingdom Metazoa; phylum Porifera; class Homoscleromorpha; order Homosclerophorida; family Plakinidae; genus Corticium; species Corticium candelabrum. The sequence continues at coordinate 921,186 of NC_085102.1, read as the reverse complement.
ATAATGGCATGAATGATATCAATGTTCAGGGTGCTAAGGTAGTGTTTTCTTTTTGCAGTACTCAGCAACTCCAGAGAGCAGTACAGAAGAACAGGTAGATGGAGAACATGAGAGCGTAAACGAGAACGTTGAAGAGTATATGAAAAGCAACGTCATGATGACTGACAGTCCAGAGAGTGTGTGTAGAAGCTCTGTGAGCGGGCTTGGCTCACTCATTTACACACTCACACACTCGCACGCATCCTCATGCACACACACAAAATGGATGGATATGCCCTGCAGTACTTTACTGGAGATAGCACCCCAGCCTATTTCTAGATGAGTCCGGCACTACTCAGAATTTTAGGCAGCGCTGAATGTACTCCTAGGTGCTTGGCCAGAGCATCGTAAGGCACTGACTTTGGCGCAGCCTCGGGACTGGACCTCAAACACACACATACCTGTGATGCGTAATGTTTTACCGAGCCAGCGGCCTTGTCTACTCCAGTGAATGACCAGGTACTCATTTATACTCCTGAGCTGAGAGAAGCAATTGTGTGTGAGTTCCTTGTCTAAGGGAATTTGCCTGTGCCCATACCGTACTTGAACTCAAGACCCAAAGGTCATGGATGTTTCCATTCTCCAAATGTGCACTCTAACCAATTGAGCTACAGACGACACACATGCACACACACACACACACACAGTGTACACAATGCACGCACGCACACATGCACACATATACACGTGCACACACACACACACACACACACACACACACACACACACACACACACACACACATACACACACACATCTATGCCTCACCTCTGTACTAATTGCTGCCCATTCTACAAAAGAGTCATAAGCCTTCTCAATTTGTCCAATATATTCATAATAATTTCCAATATTGGCTTGAAGGCGAGATGTGAGAATGTGATTACGACCAACACTTCGCATACACAAGTCAAGTGCCTTCTCATAACACTAAACACAACAAATACAGTCAAATAATAAATCACCGTAATAGGTATAGTAACAGCCTTATTTGCTCTGCATGCAAGTCCTTTGTCAATAGAAATGTACCATACAAGATGAAATATTAGTGGGAATTCAATTTGGCAATTTGCAAAAATTGAAGGAAAAGCACATTGGTTCGGATTATATTTTGATGATTGCACGTCGTTGTTTGATAACAATATATATATATATATATATATATATATATATATATATATATATATATATATTATGTATGCTATTCCCTACAGACTACTTAAGTGGCCATGGTATAAAGGACTTTGCGATTGACAACTGCATTCGTGGCCATCACATTTCCCTAACTTACTGGTCTCCATGCAATTACAGCACTAATGAAGAATTACTGTGTCGGCACCAAGAAAGTGACCTGCATGACTCCTCCTGCTTCATCATAGCTTCACAGCCTCATTCTCATGTTTAACCTTCTTGCTAGACAGACGGCAAGCAAGGGTTACCATCTTGCAGCCTCATCTGTCTGGCATACCAGCCACCTCTCTATTAGATATCTGATCCATGTGGATGATGAAGTCAACATATCCTGGGGCCAAATTAATGGTAGATTTTATATTGGCGCTCTCTAAAAAATCTGCCAAACTGCAAAAATAAATTCCTTGCCATTATTTCATCTTATACGGTATTCCAGATTAGTCATACCTGCATCGTAATTATTTTTAGAAGAGACAACAATTGTGCATCTTTATAACTTACTTCAAACTCAGCTGGTGTTCCTGACTGTTGTAGAAATCCAAGAGTCATGTAACAGTCGGCTATTTTTTCCATATCACCTTGCTATGAAAACAAAACATGATTGTGAATATGACAATGGATGTACATTGAAGCATTCGTGTCAATTACAATAAAGCTCATAATTCATATAACCATTAGTCTATTATACGAAATTCACATGCTAACTACCCATGAGTATAAAGAAATGTCAATAATTACCATAAACTAACTCAAATCAGTAATCAAAACTACCAACTGTATTCAATATGTGAGACCACTTAAAACATGTGCAGTGAGTATGCCTCATGCTTAAAAGAACACTTCACTGATTGACGCTCGCGCAGTAGACGTTAACGTATGTTAAGGCCTTGGGCTGTGGACTGAACGCTTGCTGTGTTGCGCAGCGCATTGTTTTGGTCTTGCTTTCCGAGGCAAACTGCTAGAGCATACAAGAGACGGGTCTAGACGATTCACGCGACTCTAACAATAAAGAGAACAAGTTACAGTTCATACGCAACTTAGTCATTCGTAAGTTGTAGACTCCACATGGATTGTCTTGAGCAACTCGCACTTTCCTCCATGTTTCTTTCTACGAATGGAGGCGATACTACAGTTCAAAGGGCTTGCGTGATGCAAAAAACACACGGAAACATGCGTCACTGCACATAATCACGTGACTGAACTGAACTGAACTGAATTGGTTTATTTAGACAGGGGAGTCTTCCGCCATAGTGGTGAATCCACCAGACACCCTGTTTATAATAGGGTAAATATACAAGGACAAAAGAAAAATATACAGAGCTCCTAAGAAATTAAACATGTATTTACATATAGTTACATATCGATTAGGTATCATGTCCGTTGAAGAGTTGTGTAAAGTTTTGATTTAAAGATCGATAGCATATCTGAGTGGAGAAGACGTAGAGATGATGGGAGTGAGTTCCACAGCTGTTGACCACGGTAGAAAAGAGTGCTTTTTAGAGCGTTGGTCCAAAGAGTCGACTTGAACACCTCTTTGGGAAAGACGTGTCAAAGGATATTTGCGACGTAGTGAAGATACAGGGCAAAAATGATAGCTGATAGACGGTGGAGCTAGACCATTGATACACTTAAAAAATAGATTTCCAAGTTGTTTGTTGTGCCGGAGAGTGAAAGAAGAGATTTGAACTGCCGGTAAAGTTCTTCTAGGTCACCAGTGCGGTTGAAGCGGTGACGACCAGCTAGAACACAGATGGATTGTTTCTCAAGTAGTTGAAGACGACGTGATACACTGGATGAGTTATCAGACCAAACCACCGAGCAGTAATCCATTCCCGAGTGAACAATGGCAGTAATATAGTTCCCTTTTGCATGGAAAGATAAATTCCGACTACAGCAACAAAGGACACCAATCAGAAAACACGTTGTTCAAATGTGGACACCAGAACAGACCAGAGTCAAAGTGAACTCCAAGGTATCAAACACTGACTTCTGACAGAACGACAGATGAAGCAACCTTAACCGAGAAAAGCGAAGGTCTTCTGTACACCAAAATTTTGGACACATCACAAATTCACTCTCCTTGGTGTTCAGCTTCAAGAGATTCTCTGAAAACCAGACAGAAAGGGGCGATAGATCCGAATTCAAAGTAGCCATCACTTCCGCAGGGGATGGGGCGGAAGAGTATATACAGGTGTCATCAGCATAGAGCAGAAGCTTGCAAGCATTGAGGACATCCGGCAAGTCAAAAGTATAAAGGATGAAAACCAGCGGTCCCAGTCTTGAGCCTTGTGGAACGCCACGAAGGCACAAAAACTCCTGAGAGTGGTCCGATTCACTTTTGCTGACAAACTGACGACGACTGAGAAGAAAATTTTTAAACCAACTTTGGGAGAGGGCATCCAGACCACAGTATTTCAATTTTTGCAACAACCGACAGTGGTCAACTGTATCAAAAGCTTTGCTTTATGTCCAAGAACACAGCTCCAGAGTCTACAGACGCATCTTTGGCTGACAGAAGATCGTTGGCAAGCATGCCACAAGCATGTTCAGTCGAGCAATACTTACAAAAGCCATACTGATCCTCAGGGAGAAAACCATTTCCATCTAAATATTGATATAGTTGGTCAAAAACGATACCTTCAAATACTTTTGAAACAGAAGACAGCAGAGAAATAGAACAATAATTAGCCGGGTCATGAGCGTCTCCTTTCTTGAAAACGAGGTGACCTTGGCTAGTTTCCAATCACTTAAAAACACACCCCGAGTCAGAGAAAAGTTAAAGATGTGTGTCAACAACAAAGCAATAGCCAAAGCACCCAATTTATAAAAACGTGCCTGGACACCATCACAACCATCTGCCTTTCTGGGGTTGAGGTGAAGTAGTCGCCACTGAACATCAGAGATGTCAATGTTTTTGAAAGAGAAACGGCAAGACGGTTGGGTATGGCCAAGTCTATCGACAAATGGTGAGACGCTAGTTTCTTTTACCTCATCAATAGATCTAAAGACATCTGCAATTTCAGCTGAAGAAGCTTCAGGAGTGACTCTAGCTGCTTTCCGTCGAGTGATTTTGTCGATAAGTCTCCAAAATTCTCGTGGTTTATTCTTTACCAAGACCAGAGATTCTTTAAAAAAATTTGACTTTGCTACCGCAATTTCCCTGCGAACAATAGACCGTGCTCTCTTATACAGACTTTGAAGGTGGAGACGCTCTTCTTGAGACTTTGAGGTGGCGAGGGACGCTCGGCGAAAGCTATCTCGCTGTCGGATGAGATACAGAATCAAAGAGTTCATCCATGGGAGAGACGGCTTAAGACAACAGCGGCTTTTCTTCAGAGGAGCGTGATGATTCACAACTTCAAGAAAGAGTTCTTTCCAAACACTCCATTTGACAATAATGTCATTAAGGGATTCAATCACAGACCATGGTACTTGTTCAAGGTCTCGTATGAAGTCTTCATGGTAAAATTCTTTTTAAGTTCCGAACGAGTCGCACAGGAGACAGACGAACACAGTCGGAAGACTGACTACAAGTGATGACTAAATGATGATCAGTAATACCCAATGAATCCAGGGAATCTGCCGGTGAGTAAAGAGAAAGCTGGGAGACTAGAATGACATCTAGTAGAGATGATGATGTTGCAGTCACACGAGGAGGGGATTCAACAAGATTCTGGAGTTGAAGAAGTTCAGTAACATCTTGAGGGATATTTGAATTGTGAAAGTCAATATTGATACCACCTAAAAGAGAGACATCATCACTCAGAAGATACAGACTCTCAGTGAGAACTGAGAAGTCAGTAGTGAAATGAGCAATAGAACTCGACAAAGAGCGATAGCAGCAGGTGATGACTGATTAACGTCCACGACAAAGGTGCACCACAACACTGACATATTCCAATGCAGTCAGAGATTGGGTAAATGGCCGACAAGTAGAAGACTTGAGAGAGGACGAAATATAAATACCAACTCCTTCTCCATGACATGACCAATCTTTTCGGAAAAATTTATATCCCGAAACAGCGACGGTATTATCAGAAATAGTGGAGTCTAGTTTTTCAGAAACACACAGAACCTTAATTCTGCCAGAATGAAGGAGGAGCTCAATGTCATCCAGTTTTGAGAGAAGGCTATTAACGTTGAGGTGAGCAATTACCACACCGTTCCGTTTAGATAGATTTTGTAATTCCAACAAATGAGAACCATGAGCCAGCCTTGCTGTTGTTGATTTCAACAGTGAAGAGCTCGGTACATTTGAAGCACATCCAAGGCGACAAGTCGTTGGAAAGATGAATATACTCATCATCAGAGATAGAGGTGCAGCTGGTATGAAACCAGCAATCACAGATATCGCAAAGGATACCTAGTTGATTTGATCGAACACTCTTTTTACAAACTCCACAGAGGAAACGCACACGGCCTGGGTTAACTTCAATATCACCACAGACAAGAAGCAACAGGCACAGACGAAGGCAATGACAAATTGTAGATGAACTGTGCTTCCTGTGACGAGGCAGGGGTTGAGAGGCATGTCGACGAAACCGATTACTGAGGAGGGTCGACAGCGATAGATGACATCTATGAACCACTATGCAATTCTCAAGTGGAATAGCCCTGAAATGATACATCATAGTCCAATTGCCACATGTTCCAAAGGACAAAGCAACGCCAAAGGGGTCCCAAAGTTTGACAATCTTCTCAGCACTAGAAGAGGAGCTACCAGCACCGATACAAAGCAAGAACGAAGGCACAGTAGCCACAACGACAACAGCTCCAAGAATGAGGAGGAGTAACTTCGGCCACGTGCACGCCATGAACATCCGGGCCACCACCCACTGAGGCACAAAGTGCCTTCATTCTACAGCCGAACCATCGCCGTATATGTGCTTTTTGCTCTCAATTGAAGGTGAGTCAGTGATGTGAAAGCACATCTTACTTTTGCCTAAGCAGATATCAAAGTTTACATGAACTGGTAAAACAAAACACACACGTATTGGATGTTATTTGAAGAAACGTCTTGTTCGATTTTGTTTTTTTCAGTTATCATAATGCTCGGCTATCAAGTTTGCTCTGAGATAGCGCCAAACTGCCCAACTTGAAAGAAGACCAGCGACCAAGGGCGGAGTCAAGAGTTAATGCGCGTGCATCAGTCAGTGAAGCATCACACAAAACAGCAACATAGACATGATTAAAACTATGTTTGCAATACATAAACTTAATGCAAATACCAATTATTTGTGAAAAAGAAATCTATGTTCAAACATGGTTTGTTTCATGCTACACATTACACAAGAGTACTACACAGTGTTAAATTAAAGCTCATAGAATACAATTTGTAACATGCCAACACTTGCTATACGTTTAAAATTCTACAGTTAAGCACTGTCTAAAATTAACGATGTCTTTTCAAAACAAATTTTTTGTCTTTAGGTGAGTGAGGTAACACCTTTCATTTTTGAAAAACTATTGGAAAATTATCTGAAAGCTGTCGAATACATCCGAGTAGGCAGGCAGACATATCCATAAAATGTTTCAAACCACGCTGTTTGGACCGTGTATGAAGAAGGCATCCTTCTTTTTCAGCCTGGGGCATGCTGTTGGACCGTGCTGTTGGACCGTATTATACTGTTATTGAGGCTCTCTGAAAGCTGGATCCATCTGACAATAGCAAGTCCTTCTTGGAGAATGCACAGAATCTGTCGAAGGAAACGTACGAGCGAGATGAAATTGCACGTGACAAGCTGTTGGCAAGGGCATCATCAGCAGGAAGACAAACAACACCGTACACACTCGGCGGTTAATTTCCTTGGCTAACAGTGAGCACCACGACAATACACCAAAAACTTGGCTAACCAAAATTTAAAAAGACACCAATCCAACTTTAAACAAAATTTAAAAAGACACCAATCCAACTTTAAAATATATTGCGGAGTGCAGCCTGAATTTTGTGTCTGGGAGAACTGACATAGATGTGATAGTGTATTTAATTGTTAGCTAGATCATGAGAATTTTAATACTTACATATATGTGTAACACTGGTGGTTTCAACACGTTTAGTTTCGTATTAGGGGGTGGGTAGGTGAGTGAAGGATAAAACGAAATATTCGTTTAAGAAACACATCGTTAATTTCGAACGGTCCCTTACATGACAATGCTGTGTCTACAACTACCATACCACTACCACTCATTGCAAAAATATTAACTTTGTGTATGATGGATTGAGAGTGTGGTGATGTTTAGTAACAAAAAGGATGTCTGTCACGAGTCGTTTAATTAAAGGATAAGGTGAGTAGGTACACGCACGCAGTGGAAGAAACGCAATGAAGAAGAAATGAGAAACTGACGTATAGCTCACACCACTATACTTTTAACACGCAACTAACTTCTTAACTATGAGTATCTAGAATAATATATATGTTACCGGCGACCAGTGTTCAGTCATTTCACTTCAGTCAACACAAACTCCGCCCATTTCTTCAAATATGGTAACCGCAAAAATAGTTGATTGCTGACGTGACACCACTCCCCTCCAAGTTGAAATTTTGGAGATTCAACTTCAATTCCTAGTCACCGTCGTCAAGCGAGCGACTAAGAAAAATCGTGGGCGTTGTTGCCGAGCCCCTTGATTGTCCCGATCTGCATTCTGAATGACGTATCACCTTCATCTCTATCATTTTGTGAATGTCTGTCTGTAAAGACTTGCGCACGCTGTAGAGAACTAAGTATGGTTTGCCATGCACTGGCACATCTGTTACCAAACGAATGTGACGGCTCACCAATAGTCATCCTCCCTGGAAGGTCGGTAAACACTCCTGCAAACTCTCGAACTAATCCATGCAACAACTTCGGTTACTTGCTCATTGGTTAATCCCGTCCCATACTTTACATCTTCAAAGGATTCCGTACTGAGGAACGTGCTGAGCTCCAATAATCAGTCATCGCTCGTTGCTTCTTTTGCGCTGTCCGTGGCTTCCATGATAGCGGAGCATACGGTTTCCAACACTGGTCCTCCTACATGGTCACTTTGCACATGAAATTTCTTTAGAAGACTGACATGATATGTCTTGAGTTTACCCTTCAGGTTGATTCTATAGTCGTTCTGACAAATTTTTTTACTCGACGGAGAACGGTCCCTTCCACTGCATCAATAATTTGTTGGTGTCCGTCAGTAATAAAACAAGAACCTTGTCACCTTTTAAACTGTCGTTGTCTTGCTCTCGAGTCACAGCGGCGTTTCTGATATTGTTGTGCCTTTTGTAGTTCTTCTCTTGCTATCTGAGTGATACGCTCAAGTCTCTATCTTAACTCTAAGACATACTGATAAGTACTACGCACTTCTGTGTCATCATCTTCTTGTGTCCAGAGGTGACAAAGTATGCGCATCAGTCCCCACACTGTTCTTCCGTAGACCAATTCAAATGGTGAAAAGCCCGTGGACTCTTGTGGTACTTCTCGGTACGTAAATAACAAAGCATTGACATATCTATCCCACTGTTTTGGCTTTTCTGTACACAATCATCTCAGCATCAATCTCAGTGTACCATTAAATCTTTCCACGAGACCATTACACTTAGGATGATAAGGCGTTGTAGTAAGTTAACTGATGCTAAGTAGTCTGGACACCTCCTTCATGCAATCTGAAACGGGTTGCCTTCCTAAGTCACTCAGTACTTCCTCTGGTATTCTCACTCGACTGTAAATGTCCAGGGGAGCCTCTGCTACCGTCTTTGTATTAATGTTCTTGAGAGGGATGGCTTCTGGATATCTGGTCACGTAATCGACTACCGTTAAGATGTATCGATGACCGCCGTCACTTGGTGGGGAGATCGGTCCCACCAGGTCGACTACCACTCTTTTGAACGGTACGTCTATTATAGACACGTTTTGTAGCGGTACCCTACCACAAACTCCTCTCTTGTCCGTGCGCTGGCAGATATAACATGATTTACAGAACGGAGTCACTTCTCTTCGAACTGAAGGCCAACAAAAATTGCTAAGTACTGGGTCAATAGTCCTTCTCGATCCCATGTGACCGCCCAAAATAGACTGATGAGCAAGTTCCTTCACTTGACGACATAGCTTCGGAACGACAACCTGTCTCACTGGCTGTCCTCCATTCACTCTAGGGTGGATGTACAACCTGTAGAGGATACCATTCTTGATTTCATATCTCAAACCACTTTGACCCTCCATCATATATATAGTCTCCGTCATTGGTCTGTATCTTTCAAGTGTACAGTCCTGATTCTGTAGTTCTTTTAATCGTTCTTTGTCGACCTTAAGCAACAGGCTCGCCTCGGGCACCTTCAAATGGGTGATTGTTTCCTTTGACTTCTCTTGGGCCCTTGTCACCATGACGGCTGAGTGGATGTCAGAATCAGATTGGTGAGGACTTGATCCTGGTACATTGCCAATAATAACGTCATAGATGGAGTCTTGAAGGCATAAAGCTTCCACTGTGCCTGATAAATAGCAGGTATCGCCTTCGACACAGGCAATCGGTACCCTCTTGATAGTTATTGACCAGCTGGATAAGACCATCGTGTCCAGTATACTGGTCTTGTCTCACAAATTGCTGTTTGACTATTACTCCACTACATCCGGTATCTCCAAGTGCGTTGATCTTAGTATCTCCAATCCAGCCTTTGGCAAGGGGCATGTCTTAAGACAGGGCTGTCTTCACAATTTGTGTCTTATTACTCATGAGAACCTTTTCATTTGCCTCTAGCGTTGGTGACCTCGTGGCCTTGAGGTAAGACGTGTTATGCAGTGATCGAAGAACAGTTGGAGGACACAGACATCCAGCACTGAGTTCTCTACCATCGCTTGTCCTACGACTTTGTTGGAAAGAATGTTCATCTTTAAACTTATCCTCACCTGCTGCTGCTTTGTATGGGGTCTTGGCATAATCACCCAGTATATAACCAACTTGCAGAATATCCCTGACCTACTTGTAAAAATTGACTATACACAAACATTTCACAAAAAAACTGCCTAGAAAAATTACAGAACTGGACTTGCAACATAAATACATCGCCTTGATTCATTCTTTTTGGCAATATCCCACTTGTCCTAGAAAATGTTATCGCTACTCAACGCCTGAAAAGTAAATGCATGCAATAACCCAGAATTTATGCTTAGATTGTAATTTCCAAAATGTGCTTTCATCTCAAATCACTAGCAAGTCAACATTGCACTTTACTTCCTCAACAGCAATTTAATTAACAATAGCAAATCTCACTTTCTCAAATATTTGCATTGCTTCTTTAAGACATTCCTTTCCTTCTTCTAGAGCTTGTTCAACTGTAATGCCTTCTATGTCTTTACCTTGCTGTGTAATTGATGACAAATGAAATGAATTAAGAAGCAAAGTGACAGCCAGTTTCCTCTACAAATCCAACATCACACTACCAAACAATTGCATATCAGAAAGTAAATCATGCCTCGTGCTCTGGACCAGGTAGCTGTCTTCGAAGAGTAGCTGACCGCCTTGTATGGTCAATAATTTGACGAGACTGTTTCAGTGTATCCTCAGATATAAAAACAACCAGTTTTTCAATCTACTCAACAACATGTAAGGTTTCAACTGCAAAATAGTTCTAGCAACCACAGTGCCCTACTTCACTGAGTATATCAGCCAGCAGGTAAAGAAGATCAGACATCTGTTCAGGACGAGCTCCCAACTCATTTTCCTCTATCTCTAATGTCTCAGTAAGCAACTTATAAGCATCATCATAGTTACCTGCCTGACTTCTGTAAAAGCCAAACAATTTGGTTCTGCAAAAATGTGCCAATTTCTTATGAAGATTGACTTACAAAAATCGTGCAACTTTGTATTGACGCGTTACTAGTTCCTCTTTAACCAAATCTGACTGTTTGAGAATCTTGAGAGCCTCCAAATAACAAGCTGATGCTGCCTTGTAGCCACCAGCCTGACAAAAATCAAGTAGTTACGGACCTTAACATTTGACAAAAGTATTAATTAAGTATGATCACCTTCCTCCATGAATGCAACAGATCCAAGCTGTATTGCTCTTCACAAAGACAATCAAACATTGGCCACTCCACAAGGCAAGCAGCTAATCTGCTGTGATCAAGCAATTGCTCCAAATGATAAGGCAGTTCCTGCAACAATTTTTATTAAACTGTAGTTTTTAATTAATGCCAAACTCAATACAGACACATTCGCCCTGAAAAATTGCACATTTTGTGTAAGTTTATTTTCTGCAACTAGTAACTGAAGCTGTGCTACACCCTTGCATGCTTCCACAGCTAGCTATGAGCCTTCTAAAACCACGACGGAATTTGTTGCAAAGTATTACGAATTTAAATGCCATTTTGCTTCTGAGTGTTCTACTTGCAAAATCTATTAAAAACCATACAAAACAAATATCGTTTCATGTTACCACAAAGTCCATGACTCTTTTGAAACAGTCCGTAATTGTAAAAGAAGTCACCACATATGAGACATACATGTTGCATTTGGCTATACATTTTCAAGTTCCTGTATAAATGTAGTAAGCCAGAAAAGCCATTGATTTCGTATTAGCAGACGCAGACATGTAGGTATTGCTGTTTATCTCCAATAAGAACCAGTTGCAAAACAAGAATTTCATTTCAGCAGTCTCGTTTCTTCTGTCTCATAGCTGAAATTAGGGCAGAAATACATGTGTTATAAATATCTATATATAATTACGTTAGTACCACTTCCATCCGTCCGTCCCATCCCGTCTCGTCCGTACTAGGCAAGACGAATGGACAGATCGGCGCAACAATGCTGCTGGACGAGTGCAGTTTGACTAGCTCGCGCTCAGCTCGCCGGGGACCCCTCTTGGGGACTCAACTTGAGTGGGCTTTGTTCAGTCACAGAAGTTGCGTCACGCTATAAACGGGAAGTAGACTCGGTGCTGGCGGGATCAATTTCCACTGCCTACCACGTGCCCTCGGACTTGCCGAGTGTAGGCAAGTAATAAAGGCTCCAAATAACCACCAGCCACAGAATCTCTATACACAAAGCAAACAGTCACAAAGGGTTGCTGCTGCTTAGCTAAGTCAAGCCAACAGTCAAAGCTGCAAGGTAGTTGATTGAACTTGAAAAGATTTTATATAAACATGCACTGAAAATGAATGAATTAGAGCCCAGAGCACGTATAAAATTTTAAAAATTATGAGCTGTTTGCATTTAATTAAACACCCCTGGCGCTATTTGAGCAGAGGCACTTATTCACATAAACGAGCTAACAGTTCTGTTGATGTGAGAATAAATGCCACCTTCACTTACATCTATGATATTTCTTACCTACCCTTTTTACCATTCATAGCAGACATCACGCCGTGGGCACATGATGTAAGACACAATTGCTAAACAGGTGTTAGAGTTACTAGGGCTAACATCAATGTCAGTGTCATATGCATGACTATAATGTGAGAACACACACAGGGAAACAGTTAGAGGTGCTTTGTACACAGGGGTGCTTATATGTAATTGTAACTCATTCTATTAATTGAAATACTTCCTCAAGGCCCTAATACGGACAGACTAAAATTTCAATTTGGTCATTACGATACTGCTGTCAATTGCATGAGTATCTCATATCAGTAAAATGAACTACTACTAGTCCCAATAACACAAAATGGTGAGCATCAATCCCTAAATTAATGAACACATAAACATATTAGATGACTATCACAGGTTGACAAATGCGAAGAACACAAACAACTAAAGCAAGCAACTAAGCAGAAAATTTCTAGCACAATTAGAGAATCAACAGTCATACAAAACACCTCACTCACGCTGGCATACATAATACTAAATACTACAAACTATTGCCCAAGAAGCAAACTCTTCCCATGTGGCTGAATGGCAAGGCTTGATAAAGTCAGACACCAATTGTTTCACAAATTCTATATATGCCATAGCTCCCACCACTTAACTGTTACCAAAAATGGTCTCTAATCTAAGTTCTTAGCTTAAAGTAGAACATGAGAGAAGTAGTGTGGATATATACAGGCAACTGTGTTACTGCTAATGCGATGAGAACACCAACTGAACTTCTGTTTGTTGTTGTACAATGTAGGAAACCACCTAAATATAATTTATTAACTGGCTGTTCTCTAACGTGGTGTAATGTAGTAGTGTAGTAGTCATAATTATTTAGTGCACGTTAGCATACCACTTACTATATAACACACTGCTTCACTACATTAGTCTATTTACTTGCAATCACCGTGCACACTGCATTGGTCACAGGAGTGGGATCTTATAATGTAGCATGACGACCACGGGTGTTTGTTTGATGGAATCAAACATTTACTTTCCTTTTGGATCATATTAATGTCTGGACAGCACTTAAAAAGTTTCAAAGGTGAGAAGAAGGCACTCGCCTTATCATCCCAATTGGAAGGAGCTGCTTTTGAGAATTATCGGCATTTGGGGAATGATGAAAAACAGGAATTTGATGTTATTGCAGCTTCATTAAAGAAGGAGTTCCTTAGTGAGGCAATAGATAGGCATCATCCAATGGAAGAGCTCCACACCAGACAGTGGAGACAATTTGAAGAAACACCAGCGGCTTTTGCACACATGACATTAGCAGGTTGGTGCGGCTGGCATATCCAGAATTTAACAGCGAGTCCGTGATTATTCTAGCGAAAGTGAGGTGAGACAATTACAGCAAGATGGGATCATTCGACCAATTACTTCATGACGTGCGGCACCTATACGTCCAGTTGGAAAGAGTGATGGAAGTCTTTGTTTGCTCCAGCTACGTTTTGTTGAATGATGTCACTAGTTCTGGAACATTTAACACCAATTCAGCTGGTCCTCTATCTAGATGATCTTTGTATAGTCTCAGATACATTCCAATTACATTTGAATCGGTTGGAACAAGCATTTACAACTCTTCACAAATACGGACTTCGACTTACTGCTAAGAAGTGCAAATTTGCTACAACTCAGGCAATATTCTGCGGATTTCATATTAGTGCGGAAGAAATTAATCCTCAGCTGGGGAAGGTTGCTGCTATTGAAAGAATACCTACAATGAGGTAACGGTTTCTTGAGTATCACTGATTTTTATCGTTGACTTATTCCACGGTATGTTACAATTGCAGCACCTTTGACATCTATGTTAGCTGGAGAACAGAAATTTCAGTGGTCAACTCAGTGTCAAGATGCATTTAATATTTTGAAGTGGAAACTGTCTACAGCACCGATCTTGGCTCATTCTGTGGCAGATAAACCATTTGTTTTGACTACAGATGCATCAACTGTAAGGATTGGTGCAGAACTGGCACAAGAAAGGTCAAAAGGACTAAGACCGATTGCATATTTTAGTAGAGTTCTATCCAAAACAGAGAAAAAAAATGATACTCTACATATGATAGAGAATTTCTTGCAATTGTTATGGCAACTCGTCATTTCCAACACCATTTCCTTGGGACAAAATTCTTGCTGTGGACTGATCATTTTCCACTCCAATATCTATCTACTGCCAAAGACCCATGGGGTTATTGTGCTAGACGAATAGTGGAATACAAGAATACTGTTTCAATAAAAGGAGATCAAAATAGAACGGCGGATGCCCTCAGTTGTCTTCAATTTGGTAATGAAGAAGAACAGTTTACTCAAGAAGAAAATATAGCAAGTCCCATGTCACCCTTCGCCTCAAGGAGGCTCACCAAAAGCTTGTATGTTAAACGATTGTTGGACAACAACCACTTTCAAGGATTTCCAGGTGAGAGATCCTGTGCTATCGGCGGCTTCTAGCCATGTTAGTGGAGATACATGGAAGCAATCGAGTTTGGATCATCCAGAACAGCTACAACTACAATGTTACTGCAGGACAAGTTAATACTATGTAAAGATGGAATATTACGTAAAACATCATCTCAAGGGAATTCGCAGATTGTCATACCTATTGCTCTGGTACCTGAAGTACTTCGGCTGGTGCATGATAATGCTTTCTCAGGGCATCAGAGCATCAAGGAGACATTGACTCAAATATTGGATCGATTTTGGTGTCATACATGTGGGGAAAAGATGCCACCACATCAAAGAGCGCGAGCTCCATTGAAAGAACGTTCCATAGTGGAGAAACAATTTGAAATAAATAGACATTAAACTTAGTTATTCAGGCTGCATTTTCCAAGTATGTAGAATTGTTCCCATTGCAACAACAGACAACAGAAGAAGTTGCAAGATTCAAGAATGGATTGGTAGCCATGGACTGCCAGAAGTAGTTCATTCCGACAATGGAACATGCTTCACAAGTCGAGTTTTTGAGCAATTTTGTATACTAAGTCAACAGCATATCGCCTCCAAGCAAATGGTGTTGTAGAACGCAATAGGACATTGGGGGAAATGCTAGCAGAGGTGATAGATTCTAACCATACAACATGGCAAAACCATCTGACACAAGTTCAACTGACCTATAATATGTCCTATCATGCGTCAACTGGAGACATTCCATAGAGTTATTTTCAAAGAGATGACTCGAACATTGTTACAAGCTGCAGCAGATTCTGTGTGCAGAATAACAGGACACAACACAACATCACCAATGGCCTATGTAGAGAACAGTTTGACATCTGTCCCTAACATCTACCGAAAGGTAAGGAAAAACTACAGTCATAGGTCAAGTGAAAGACAAAGACAGTACAACAAATCAAAGTTGCACTTCACCCCATACAGTATTAGAAATTGAGTGTGGATAACACGTCCCAGTGGAGGAAAATAAGTATCTTGTAGCAAAAGGCTAACTACTTGACACAACGAAAATACACAACTCATCAGAGCCGGTAAAAAATGACACAAAAGTCACGAGGTTCGCAACACACTAGCTAATTAGTGAGGTGTACAAATTATACGGCTTCCGTCCGCTACACCACTCCCCCCCCCAGAACCGAGATGTAACGCAGTGGGACCTTGACTTGACAACCTGAACGGGTGCTCTGCGGTTGAACGCCGTTAGAGGTTTTGTTCCGAAGTACATAATCAGGCGAAGATGGTGGATGCTTAGGCGGTCGTCCACGACGTCTGGGCTCAGCTACTTTGACGGGATGTTCCAGGTCCATGTGAGCTGGCTTGAGTCGATCTACTGTGATTATTTCGCTCTTGCCTCCAATGTCTACCTGAAAGGTTTTGGGGCCAGGATGTATGACTTTGAAAGGGCCTTCATAGGGCAGTTGGAGAGGAGTGCGATGAGCGTCACGACGAATGAAAACGAACTTGGCCTGCAGCAGATTGTGAGGAACAGACGTAGGTGCGGTGCCGTGCTGAGATGTCGGAACTGGGATGAGTGAGCGTACTTGGTCGCGCAGTTGACGGAGATGTAAACTGGTGTCAGAGAGTGTGTCAGCAAAGCCAGGGATAAATTCTCCGGGCACTGTAAGAGTGGAGCCATACACCATTTCCGCTGAGGAACATCCCAAGTCTTCTTTAGGCGCTGTTCTAATTCCAAGAAGTACCCAAGGTAGCTCCCGCACCCAGTTGGGGCCAGAGAGGCGTGCTCGCAAGGCAGACTTCAAATGGCGATGAAACCTTTCTACCAGGCCGTTCGACTGAGGGTGGTAGGCTGTTGTATGGTGAAGTTGTGTACCTAGCAACCAAGAAATAGATGTCCAAAGTTGTGAAGTGAACTGTGGCCCTCTGTCAGATGATATGTCAAGTGGTATGCCAAAACGAGCAATCCAGTGGAAGACTAGAGCTTGAGCGCAATTGGCGGAGTTGGTATTATTCAGAGGAATCGCTTCAGGCCAACGAGAGAAACGGTCGATACAAGTAAGTAGATGAGTAAAACCATTGGCAGGTGGAAGTGGTCCTACGAGGTCCATATGGATGTGGTCGAACCGACGATGTGAGACATTAAACTTCTCCAGAGGGGCCCTGATGTGTGCTTGGACCTTGGAAGACTGGCAAGCAATGCACTGCTTGGCCCAGGTTCCTATCTGCTTTTGCAAGCCATTCCATACAAATTTGTTGGCTACAAGTTTTCTTGTAGTGCGCACAGAAGGGTGTGATACACCATGGATCAGGTCAAAAACTTGGCGTCTCCAACTGACAGGTACGATCGGTCTAGGCCGGCCGGTTGACATGTCACACAGCAGTGTAACACCATGGGTTCCAAAAGGAATATCCTCTACTTGTAGACTCGACGACGTTGCTGTGCGATAGGCCTGTACTTCAGTATCTTGTTGTTGGGCTGTTGCCATGGCACCGTACTCAATTCCCAGTTGTACGTTTGCGATGGTGGCTCTCGACAACGTGTCAGCTACAGGATTGTCTTTCCCTTGTACATGTCGGATGTCAGTCGTGAATTCAGAAATGTATAAAAGTTGACGTTGTTGGCGGTTTGACCAAGGGTCTGACACTTTTGACATACAGAAAGTGAGGGGTTTGTGATCGGTGAAGGCAATAAATTGTCGACCCTCTAGGAAGTAGCGGAAATGCCGTATTCCTAAGTATAGAGCGAGCAGTTCACGATCAAAAGCGCTGTACTTCTTTTCAGGTGGTCTTAGTTTCTTGCTGAAGAAAGCTAGGGGTATCCAGACATCGTCCACAAACTGTTGAAGAACAGCCCCTACTGCCAGATCTGAAGCGTCAGTGGTGAGTGAAATCTGTGTATCGTGATGCGGGTGTGAAAGTAGAGTTGCGTCTGCCAAAGCTTTCTTAGTGTCGTGGAAAGCTTTTAACATGGTCTCATCCCAGGTCAGCGTCTTCGGTTTTCCTGACAATGCCTCAAACAATGGTAACATTGTATGAGCTGCGGCTGGAATGAACCTGCGGTAGAAATTGACCATACCCACAAATTCTTGCAGGCCCTTGACTGTGGTTGGTTGGTCGAGTTGGGTGATGGCGTCTACTTTTTCAGGAAGTGGCATGATACCAGCACAAGTAATGCGATGGCCTAAGAAGTCCAGACTGTTACGTCCAAATTGACATTTGGAAACGTTGATCACCAGGCCGTGTTCTTGGAGTCTCTGGAACAGCAAGCAAAGGTGTTGCTTGTGAGTCTCAATGTCCTTACTGGCCACCAAGATGTCATCGATGTAGACAAAAGTAAACTCTAAGCCGTGACAGACAGTGTCCATCAGGCGTTGGAAAGCTTGAGCAGCGTTCTTCAGACCAAACGGCATTCTGAGAAATTCGAAAAGTCCAAACGGAGTGATGATAGCAGTTTTGGGAATGTCTTCAGTAGCCACCGGAATCTGGTGATAGCCTCGAACAAGGTCGACTTTAGAAAATACATTCATACCCTCAAGGTGAGAAGAGAAATCCTGCAAGTGAGGCACTGGGTATCTGTCTGAAACAGTAGCTTCATTGAGGCGCCTGTAGTCTCCACAGGGGCGCCAACCTCCCGAAGATTTTGGCACCATATGCAATGGTGATGCCCAAGGACTGGACAATCTGCGTATGATGCCCATGGATTCCATACTGCAGAATTCCGCCTTTAGCAGCTGTTAGTTTATCTGGAGGCAGGCGACGGGCACGAACATGAACTGGTGGACCTTTGGTAGTGATGAAATGCTCCACATCGTGCTTGGTAGGTTGTTGGACAAAGTTAGGTGTCGTGATAGCTGGAAAGTCCGCCAGCAATATGTCATACTTGTCGGTAGAGGTTGAAATTGCATCAAGGTGAGGCGCAGGAGTTTTGGTCGAGGTCTGCATAAGTGGAGCAGAATGGAAAGTTGCTGCATCCACAAGACGTTTTCCATTCATATCAACTAGTAGAGAGTTGGAGCACAAGAAATCGGCTCCTAGCAGAGGACGAGTCACATCGGCGACTATAAAAGACCACTGATATCTGTTTGAAGCAAAATGAAAAGAGAGTTTGCGAGTTCCATACGTCCTGATTGAGCTACCGTTGGCTGCCAGTAGCGGTGGTCCTGGTTGCCTCGTACGCGTGTCCAATCCAGTAGCAGGAAGAACACTGACTTCTGCTCTAGCGTCAATGAGAAACTGCCTCTTGGAAACTGAGTCGCGTAGGAAGAGGAGGCCGTGATTATGGCCGGTCGCCTCGGCCACTAGCGACCGGCCTTGCCGTTTTCCGACCAGTTGCATGGTTGCTTGCATTGTCGAGCTGCCTCGCCGAAGATGCAATGGTAATAACACAAACGGTTAGAATCCAGGGTGTCGAAACCGGAAGTCCTGGACGTTGTCTGCTTCTGTCTTGTCCCGGACGTTGTCTGCTTTTGTCTCGTGGCAAGTGGTCTACGCTGTACGGCGCTCGCTGTAAATGGCTCCATATCACGGCTTGACCAGAGACCGTCGGCCCGTCTTGCTAGTGCGCGGTGGTCTTCAATCTTTCCATCCACCAGTTGGATGCGAATGTCCTCGGGCAGACGTTCTAGAAAAAGTTGCTCAAAGAGTAGACACGGAGTGTGGTCGCCGAGGAGCACTAGCATCTCATCCATCAGCGCAGAGGGTTTTGAGTCGTCTAGTAGGCGAAAGTGGAGCAAACGAGAAGCCCTCTCGTGTTTGCTTAAGCCGAATGTGTCAATTAGTCGGTCCTTCAGTGCTTGGTATTTGTCCTCATTTGGAGGGCGGCGAATGAGATCTAGAACCTCCGTAGCTGTCTCCTGGTCTAGGGCCGCAAGGACGTAGAAATACTTCGTCTCGTCGGCTGTCACCCTGCGGAGTTCAAACTGAGCTTCGGCTTGTACAAACCAAACCTCCGATTGGGAAGTCCAGAAAGTTGGCAGCTTGAGCGACACTGCATGTTCTTCGTGTGCCATGAAACAACGTTCCTGGCTTCAGGGTCACCAATGTAGCAAAAGGCTAACTACTTGACACAACGAAAATACACAACTCGTCAGAGCCGGTAAAAAATGACACAAAAGTCACGAGGTTCGCAACACACTAGCTAATTAGTGAGGTGTACAAATTATACGGCTTCCGTCCGCTACAATCTCGTTCTTTTTGTCCACGATGGATGGGACCTTATAAGGTTACTAAAAAATATCCGATGTGGAAGGTTCGTCGACCATATGGAAGGAAGGATGTGACTATCCCCATCACGATAGAATGAAACCGTATGTACAACATGACTCACGGTATAAAGATATTAGAGTAGATGTAAACCAACAGAGGGATCATTTGGATACAACAGAGAGAGATTCTTTCAGATATTTCAACGAACTCTGAGGATAATCTGGAAGAGTTACATGGTCCGGTTGAATCAGATTCTAGCTCAAATAATGAAGCTCCACAAGTACATAGAAGATCTCAACGCTAAAGACTTCGCCCACAATAGTGATAAAACAAAAGACATCACAAGGTGTTTAAAGCATACATATATTTCACAATAAAATAATGAGTCAGTTTGCTGCAGCAGCAAAAAAACAAACTAGCACAAATTTTATAGAATTATTAGCCCTGATATATCTATGACAAGGTGTGAAGGAACTCTGTATGTAGAAGCTGATTTACCTGCTCTTTCTCGAGCAAATTATCAAAGTCCCCTTGGGTCCCACACAGCACTAAATACCAGATTACGTGGAAACAATACAAAATCCTAGATACTGTAAATCCAGAATATATATCTTAACAATTTTTGCCCAAAAAATGACAAATTTCATATGCTAATGTTTTTTATTTTAATGAATTCAACTCTGAGCTTTGTAGCGCACAATACATAGCTGCAAGGCTGCTAGGACTATGGAGAAACTCAACAGGTAGATAATCCACAGATTGAGAGATGAAGACCTCAAATAGACTACCTTCTTTGTCAGTTCATCAATATCCCCAATAAAATAAGAAGCCCTCCTCTTTTCTTGCCGTAGAGTCTCACGCTTGAAGTTCCGCACCGTAGCTTCAGAGAGAGCAACTTTTAGAAGGTCATCTGCCAGAAACAGAGCCAATTGTTTCAAAAGTCATTTAGCTAGACAACAAAATGAAAAAATTGGGTCAATGGGATATAACGGATTAGACGCATGAAAAAGCCATCCAAGAGAGTACACTGGGCTCACAAACACAATGGCATGACAGTAAAAATGGGTAACTATATCTATACCAATGAAATGAAGATTATGATAAATAGAAGTGATGACAAACTATATGTACAAAAATATGCAAAAAAGTGGCTGCCCATGTGCACAGTGGGAACTGTCCAAAAAGGCACATCATGGATGCTATGGGTAGCAATATCAAACGACACTGTTAGTTCTCCTGTTTTATTGAACATACAGAGTCCACGTCAAAACTACTAACACATTTCTGGCTTACTTGCACTATTTTTGAAAGTTTTCTTGTCTTGCTATTGCCAAATTTTCTCAAACAGGTGAAAAGCAGTCCATAATAGTCTGCGCATCTGTGTAGAGAACTCTTCCATCATCACGAGTCGTGAAAGACAACGCCACTATACCGCTCCATTACCAAGAAGCCATCTAAGATCTCCCAACTTTTATGTGTTTCTTGTTCTACTGTTTACTGAACTCTCAAAAGACTAGACCACTGGAGAAGAAATCCAACGCACAGCTTCTGATGGAAGACCAAAAACTAGCTGAAAACCATCAACAGCTTCAATTAGTGAACATGACGCAAAAAGAAACAACAAATCAGCAAACAAACTTGCCCATTAGGTGGCAGGGCAAGAAGGAGTTGTCGTCAGTTCTTCCACTAGCAAAAGAGAACTTCATGACGAAAATATCACTACAATATGCCTAAGAAAATTCCGTTGCTAGTGAAGCTAAAAAAAACTAGACTCTGGGCATCACGGTTCCTCAATTGGCCCGCTAGATCCCCAGATCTTGCACAAATAGAAAACCTCTGAGTGGTCACCAAGCGGCGTGGCACTTGCTCACGCCTTGTGCTCTGTTGCCGTATATTGAACGCACGTCTAGCCGAATGCGCCTTTCTGTCTAACTATGCTAGCAAGGGATGCTTTCAAAAAATAAAAGGAGGACAGAAGCTACTGATGCGCACTTGCAAGTTTACAAAAAGTCTAGCAAACCTACAAGCATACACAATGGTTCTCTTCTATCTAAAAACCAATGTGACGTGAAAACTGATGCGTTTCTGCTCACGTTACCCATGGCCACGCCTCCAAGTGTAAACGTGTCAATAGTTTTGATGCGGACTGTAGAGTAACAGTACAAAATACATACTGATACTCTCAGTGACCATTTCTTTCCTATAATAAAAAACATAAGAAGCTAATGGAAAGCCAACATTTCCAAAAGATGACAATGCAGCTAAAGAATAAAAAGGGACACAAGCTGGTGTCATTAGCTTGACCAGCTCAGAGTCTTAAAGGAGAAGTCCAACAAAAATAAACTTTACTTGTATGAGTAGATGTTACAAAGACAAATCGTCCGGCACAAATTACTCCATTATTTTCGCTTTCGTAAAAAAGAACGAGTGATGTTTCTGTGATGTGTAACACCCACACACCCACACACCCACACACCCACTCTCCGCTTCCTGGTCGATTAAGCTCTGCCCATTGCTATGGATATATCGAGAATGCCAAATGTAAATGCAGACATTATGAAGATCTTACTTCTTGCTATCAGTGGTTCCTCTCTAAAGTAAAATGGTGTTGGTAGAGCTGTTTTCCCGTCAAACTTTCTAGCACAAAATTCCTTATTACTATGGCTTACCTAGAGAACTTACCTAGAGAACAAGCTTTTGCTAGAGTATTTGTTTATCCTTGTTCTTTAATATCCAAAAAGAAACAATCAGCACACCGTCTAGTGTGTGCTACAGAGGATGATTCTATTTTCACATCTGGAATTGTAACCTTCTACCAATCAGCGGCAAAAGAAAGTGAACAGATCAGATGTGAAGATAGCAACGTCCTCTGTAGCACACGCTAGACGGCACGCTGAATGTTTCTCTTCGAATATTAAAAGAACAAGGATAAACAAATACTTAAGCAAAAGTGCGTTGTCTAGCTAAGCCATAGTAATGGGGAATTCTGCTAGAAAGTCTGATGGAAAAACAGCCCTACCGACACAATTTCACTCGAGAGAAATAACTGACGGCAAGAAGGCAGATCTTCATAATATCTTCACATTCACATTCGGCATTCTCGATATATCCGTAGCAGTCGTCCGTAAACGCATTCATTTGTTCGCAGTGCGACCAGGAAGCAGAGAGAGGGTGCGTGGGCATTGCAACATCACAGAAACATCACTCGTTCTCGTTTACAAAAGAAGATAACAGAGTAACTTATACCGATCAATTTTGTCTTCGTAAGATCTACTCATACAAGTTAAGTTCATTTTGTTGGACTTCCCCTTAGCCTCAATGCCAGACTGAATTAACACAAATAGTTTATTTAATGCATGCTATGAAGAGTTCAGTCGGTGTTGAAAAGAGAATTTTAACACATATCTTGTTAAAAATAGCTGCTTTGTGTGTTTGTTCTACTGAACTTTTTGAAAGCCCAGTTGATTGTGCACTGAGGTATTGGCACCCTCCCTGATGCCTTCATTAACCCAAGGTGCAGCCTCTGGTAATACTGATCAAAGGCCAACATACGTCGATGGCGATCTAAAAGTGTACACTACAATATATCTTAGTCTCAAATTGTTGGAAGAAAGTTACAACGCAACTTGCGAATTTCAGACTTGTCTCGTAGACTATAGGCCTTGAGACCAACGACTAGACGAATGTGAGCGGGTCGATAGACAGATGTAGGTGGTATACGGTATGGTTGTATGCGCTAAATTGTCACAAAAGCAAATGTCGTCAATTGTGCTAGTAATTACATTGTTTTTAAACAAACACAGGTGCTTTGTTTTCAGACTCAACCCAAAGTCACAAGACAAAGTAGTTGTGTGGAAATGTTGAATTGTGCTGTGGGTGTCATAGTCTATTTCTTCTTTGCTAGAGTGCTGATTTGCAAATAAGTGGCCAGATCTAGTAGGTGGTGTCTCCCTTTACAGGAAACAGAGTGTTCCCCGGTACAAGAAACAGAGTGTTCCCCTGTACAGGAAACAGAGACAGAGCGATCGTTAATGAATACAGCCACAACGTGTTTTAAATGGCATCAAACCAGCAGGAAAGTTAACGAAAGTATAGTTCAGGTACAGTACAATCTCGATTATCCGGACCTCGATTATCTGGACTTTCAATTATCTGGACTTTCGATTATCCTGACAAATTCTGTCTCCCAACTGTTTTTACGTTCCTAAATAATGTGTTCCCGGATAAAGGCACTATAAGGCCACAAGAAGAGAATTAGTTGTTTGGCTCAGAAATCCGTGCACGCGCACATTTTATTTTTATTCTTTATTATTACAATTATTAATAGTAATATAAATGTAACATATGGGCTACCAGTGAACAAAGAGTCAGAATTTTGCAACCTTAATTGCTATTACAGAACACATTACTGATTAAAGAAACATAAAAGAACACAACTCAACATGCCACCATGCATACAATTTGACAACACAGCAAGTTCCAGTTCCAATATTTTCTAAAGTGGAACAAAGATCAATTATTAATATAAACTGACAAAAACACTGAACAATGTGTGCTTCCGCAGCAACATGTCGTTGTCCGCATAGATAGACTCATTCTGTTAGTACCCAGATGCCCGGATAATTTATGTATACCTGTACGAGAGATTTTTCTAGTTCCGTGAGACCAACAAAAAAACACATTTCAAAACATAGGAATTTACAATGGGTAGAAAGCTGATCATATTTAGTGCAATCAGATGCTTTCTGCAGAGTGGATACCTAAGATTAACAAATACAAACATTGAAATGCCTAAACTAGCGGAAGGCAGCAGCTCTTTATGCTTTTAGTATCACACCTGGCCCTGACTTTCTGCCTCGCCAACTTCTGGGAAAGACATGATATACATTCCAAG
The DNA here is from genome assembly GCF_963422355.1 of Corticium candelabrum. NCBI lineage: Eukaryota > Metazoa > Porifera > Homoscleromorpha > Homosclerophorida > Plakinidae > Corticium > Corticium candelabrum. The sequence continues at coordinate 896,134 of NC_085102.1, read as the reverse complement.
ATCTACGTTCAAAAATGTATAGCCAGTCATTTCCTGCAATGATTACCCTATCCAGCAAAATGCCAGCAAACCAGCTCTACAAGTTAGAACGCTGAACACAGTTAAGTGAATATAAAAACTAACCTAAAAAGCTACAATGATGTGGTTTGGATAACCAATATGTATACCTATTGTTCCCCTTAAAACCTCCCAAGGTATAAAAATGGCAATTTGCTAAACCTCACCATAAAACAATGAGCTTAAAATGTGAGGTACTATAATATATGAAGGAAAGAAACAATGACGTCGTCTATCGTAGTACCCTACTGTTCCTAATGGTTTTTGAAACTAATTCTCTTCAAGACTCCAAAAATAAATTAGCATCTTCTACAAATCCTAATTTTTTGAGGTCTTGATGTGCAATATTAGTCATTTTTTGATTTAATTATCTGTTTACTAATCTTTCAAACTGATTCAATTCTAAACAATCCACTGACAAGATCGCGTGATCTCTCAACAACGCTCAGCACAATACTGCGACAAAAGTTTTCTACCAGTTCACTCTCCACAGAAGCGGTATATTGCAAGGGACGTGGTAATAGCATTTTGGTTTGAAACCGGAAGCCGTAGTCAAGAAGAGAAGTCTCTGGTTTCAACAAGTTGGCATATTGAGCTCCACACTTCCGTCTAGCAGCCCTTTTTACAATGTTCCATGTGCAAGCGCAAAAACCAAAGCCCGGACAAGCGACAATTTTTGAGACCAAAATATTTTCTGTTATCCTATTATTTTTTCAAAGGCAAAATTTTGGGAAAAGATTATTACTCGAAAAGCATTAGAAGCAGTACAGTAGTACTATGATAGTGCCAACATTTTGTAAGCAATAAGTTGAAATTGTCCACTGTACCTCTGAGCGTCTGTCCATATCTTCAGATGACTCAAAAAATCCTGCTAGTTTGCCATGCCACCATGTGTACTGATATTTTGTATATCGTTCATCCTCACTCTCAAAATACCTTACAAAATGCAAACAATCACAATGCACTTGTCCAGTAAACTAGCATCTCATCAAATGGTTCACACACTTGCATCTAACTGCTTTACTCATTGTTCTGTGATAGAAGTCCAGTCGGCCTTCCCCACTGTCTCCACATGGCCTCAAAAATTGCTTCAGACTACGATACACAGACGACCACTTTGAAGCTGACAGTGGTTCTACTCTTCCAGTAGACATGACAGCTAATCACCGAGTCACATATTTATATAAAATGGTTAATGTCTAGTGCATTGTTGCTGACCTGTTCCTTCTCCTTGATCAACTCCTGCATCCACTGAGCATGAAGACAAATTACATTCACTTCGACATGTCATGGACACTTTCTCATGTAGCATTAAAACAAGTGCATCTACATCCAATAGACGTAGGTCCTTCGATTTCAAATTGTCCTGCATCAACAGAAACATAAAATAGTCAATACGTGCACATATCAGTAAATGAATACGTTTTCTAGTCACAAAAACGCCAAAAGATCGTCACCTCAAAATGTTTCTTAAATGTGCCAACACCCACTTACTAGGCATAGTTATGAGGCACTCTCATTAGGGCGTTACATAAAAAATTAATACTAATTTTATTGTTTAGAAATGTTGATATGGTAATGAATACATGCCCATGAATTCCATTAGATTTTTACTGCAACCTTTTAGCAGTTAATTAAGAGGTTCTTTTCACCAGATATATATACTAAAGCAGAAGCAAAACAAGACCTCTCATCTCACAATCCAGCTGATAATAACACACAGAATTACGACAGACTTCATAATTTAGCCAGGTAAGGGTGACTGCAATAGCTCTAGGCATGTTTCACAAGTGTCTACTTCGCTATATGACTGTACAGCAGGATCAAAAAAGTATAGAAATCAATCTCTCTATTTTTCTATTCAATCATAGGGAAACTTGCCTTTACCTCATTCAGGGTTGAACTATGACAGTCTCATAACTATAAGCAACCACTGCACTAAAGTAAAAATGTCTATATCTACATGTGTCATGTGTTAAGCAAATAACGAAATTCACATAATTTTTCTGTTTCACTTTCCACAGTTGCTTCTGGAGTATATACTGATAAATTTCTGGAAAAGTTATATAAACTAGCAATTTGGTCGTAAACATTTAGATTGCCAGACAACAATGGCCACCCCTCAGCTCTGCTAAGAGATAGCTAGGAGGCTTGTTGATTTCAGCTACAAAAACAACAATGATCGATCAAAGCCTTGCTGTGGCATTCACACTGCAAGGGTTAATCGTGCTTTTTAAGACTAGTGTGAACCTGCTTTGCATTACTCAGTTGTATTTTGAAGTGTTTGAAGTGAAATCGAGTACCACCGATGGCTTCATAACTGATGTTAGGATATAACCAACATTCTACATTACTAGTTCAAAATGCTCTTACTTTTAGATTGCCAATACAGTTCAAATATTACAAAGCACAACTAGATTTTCAAGCACATAGTTTCACACACAGATAATAAATGTTGGCTTGCCTGCTATGACAGAAGTACTGTACTAAAAATCACCTGTTATCAAAACCACATACTTAGATATATCTGCTAGCATTGCTGTACCAATAATCATGCTTTTGTAATCATACTCTTGCATGATAACAATGTCTAATTAATAAATATATTTCTAATTATAGATACTAGCATATATAACACCTCCTCAATAATGTATGATTATATCTAATAACTCAGCATCCAAACTTGACTGGTTCAGTAACATTGGCATAAGTCTGTGAGTTACATAAAAACACCACCATGGTCTGACTAATCCCATAACTTTTCATTACTTCTGCACAGTTCAATAAATCAGTGAGTACTTATCTCAGTTACAACCCTTTTATCAAATTTGATTAAAACAAGTGGCACCAACAGTCATTCAGGCTACTAGTCAGATAACATCTTTGACAGAAAAAAATTGTTCTCTTCTGCTGCATAACAGTAGCCATCTTTATGCTGTGGCTCTATACAGATCTACAGAAGACCAAATGATACATCACTGAGTCACAGAAAATCGTTTTCCATCTGGATTTGCACGGTGCTAAGGCAGGCTGTGTAACGCACCTTTTCACACTTTAGAGATTTTCTCAATGTAACATACTCATTAGATTTCATTAAACCAGTGCTCGCTTTGTATGTGCCTTATATATCCCTCATACATGTAGACAATAAATAAATCAAGTCCCAGCAGTGACGTGCTGGTACATTCTAATTGTTCAAAGTAATAATTGCCATCTTTCATGTGTTCTTCTGCATCCATTTATGCTGTACAACTAATGCCTAAATATTTTGTTTAGTATTCTGTACAGAATAGAAAAACTCATCAAACTGTTGGATGATCACAAACATGACACCTCACTTCTGCTTGGTGTATTTTCATCCATTCATCTTGTGGTGGCAAGAGATCTTTTTCGTTACTAAGCAAGAGTAGCAACTCCGACTCTAACAAGCCATGACGAGAACACTCCAACAAACACAATGTACCAATGACAAGACCACCACCATTCTCACTCTCCAGACGCTGCAAAACTTGCTGTAGCAAACTAGAAAAACTTTTGTAAATGACTTAAATAAGAAAAGACCAAATTATTGCAAAGTTAGCTCTTACCTTGGCAGACTATCTCCTAGTTCTCTGATCTTTCCTAAAACTCCATCAAAACTGCCAAATAGCCTTAATTCTTCACACGCCGTTGCCAACCACAAAGGATTTACTGAGCCATCTTTTGAAAGAAAAAGCTGTAGCTGTTCATCATTAAGTTGTTTATTATAAACAGCAAGTGTCTCAGTGACCATAGCCTATAATACAACACTCAGCAAATATTACCAAATATTACTAATTACTGTATAAGATGAAATATTGGCAGGGAATGTATTTTGGCAGATTGACGGATTTTTCAGCAAGCACCAATATAAAATCTGCCATTAATTTGGCAACCGGGATATGTGACGTCATCACCCATATGGATCAGGTATCTAATGATAATGTGGTGGTACATTACGTAGATGAGGACACAAGATGGTAACCCCTGCTTGCCGTCTGTTGTGCCTATACCCTGTCTAGCAGGGAGGTTAAACATGAGAATGAGGCCGTGAAGCTATTGATGAAGGAAAAGAAGTTATGCAAGTCATGTGCTTGGTGCTGACACAGCAATTCTTTATCAATCATCAATACAGTAGTTGGAGACCAGTAAGATAGGGAAATGTTATGGTGACAAACACAGCTGTCAATCACAAACTCTTCCATGACGCGACCACTTCATAGTGGATGGGAAATTATTGTACTTATATCAATTACCCAATAACGACGCCCAACCGCCAAAACAAAATGGCCAATGTGCTTTTTCCATCACTTCCTTAGCAAACCGCCAAAATAATTCCTGGCAATGTTTCATCTTATCCGGCAGTGCAGCCAAGGCTTATTAAAAGATTTCAAAATCATGCATTCTTAATATTAATGTTTAAAACCAACAACAGACAAGTATGTTACAGCTACAAGCGCAAAGCTCTGATAATAGATCCTGGAAACAGAAAGTAAACTACAAAGGAAATCATCTCTAATTGCAAATAGTAACGTCACCATTGCTATTCAAATCTCTTCAGTATAGATAAAATACTGTAAGTGTTCTCATAATAATGTAAAGCAGGGTGTTGCCAGTTAAATTAGAAAGGCAAATAGCAAATTTAAAACAAAATTTGCAAGTTTCTGATCTAAGATTATAATGTAGAAAGACACACTACTAGTAACCAGGCTACAACATTTTCCTTTTTTAGATTTATATCAAGTTCACACTCAGATGCATGCCAGGATAGTAGAATAGATCTATAATATTTTGTGTTCAATTATCTGATTCAGGCATTCAATTATCCGATTCAGCCAATCAATAATCCGAATTAGGCAATAAATTATCCGATTCAGGCAATCATTATTATTGTTATTGTCCGATTCAGGCATTCAATTAGCCGAGCTTTTGTCATAGGAGTACCAAATGTAGTTTGTTCAATCTTTCAATCAGACAATTAAAGTCTAAACTGCATACAGTTCTTTTATAATGTCATTCTACAATGCTTGTTCATATTTGTCAGCAGAATAAATGATTGATTCGAACCAACAATGTGGAAATTCAAACTCTTTTGATTATAGAATATGCAGCACGCTCATAGAGTCCAGCCAGCAAACTGCAAAACCGAGGGGCGGAGCAGGCGTCCAAAGCTTTATGTACATGCATATGTACTAAAAGTCTGTTCCAGAATTAAAGTCAGTTGCAGCTTTGGGAAGTGGCTTACAATACCTAATACCTTCTAATGTACCAGATGCCTTATTGTTGCAGCAATCACTTTTGGTGTCTCATTACCGCTGTTGGATACCCTGCCAGTAAACTATGCAGAACAAAGTCGACGGTGCTGTCGAAAGCGATAGAGAGTGTAAGTGGCTGTACTTAGCATGTCGATTGCATTCTCAAACTGTTTTTACTTACTACATAGAACAACATACCAATCTAATTACAGTAGGTTTGCAATTAGAATGGTACATGATTGACACGACTCCACCTTCTATCTCATTATTTTACCGGAAGCATCACATAACTCTACTTATTCCAGTGTAATGCATCCTACAAATGAAAATGTGCGTAATTGCATAAAGCAAACATAGAGCTTTCCAATGATACCCGTGTGACCTCAGTCTGTTCTATGGTTACGCGTCAGCAGCCCACTTTCGGTTGTGAGTGTAGAACTGACTTAAATCCTGGAATGGACTCTAACATGCAGGCAGCTCCATCGGCTAATGAAGGTGTGCTAGGCAATAATCAAACAAGAGCGACAATTATGCTGTCACAATGTTCATGTGGTTCAAGATCAATATTATAAATTATTGTCTAGAGACAAATAACTGATGAATCTAGGTTGATTTCAGCAGCTGCCTATTTGCAAACTACATCATCTATCAGTTCTTTCAACACAAACTGTAAACTCCTTACGCTAGAACAAATAACTGATAACCTGGATCTAATTGATCACCTGATTCAGATAATTGATTAATTGCCTGAGTCAAATAATTGAATGTCAGATCCGGATAATTGAACACAAAATAGTACAAAATCAAAATTAACAAGGCCTTTCATTTTTAGTAGAATAAATTAAGTAATGGCAATCTCGAAGAAAATGTATCTGGTCTGGCTCGGTTCTCAAGTTGCCAGTGTAAATGCAATATTAGAATGAAGGTTTGTGCGCTTGTGGCACCGCTACGTCTTTACCAATGTGTAGCTTTTTACCTAAGCTATCCTTGGCTTACCATACTTGTTTTTAAAAACTCTAAAAGAATATACATGGGTAGTTTGCCTTGAGTCTATCACCACACAATGACAAAAAGAATCGAGAATTGTAAATTGAATATTACTTTCTCATAATGCTAACTACTAATAAAAAAATTCAGTTTTGAAGTAATCTTTCACCCCATCCATTAATCTGCTTACACATTTCTTTCATCTCGTCAAGCTGCTTTAATTATAAGTTGTTATTTGACCGCAAATACGTTGTCAAATGACAACTTTGATACCAAGCAAATTGCAAATTTTGCAACTTAACAACGTTGTTCCTGAGAACTTAACTATGAGCCTATAAATATTTATCTAAAATGAGATCCACAAATGTATTATCACCAATGTAAAATGTATCTCTGCCTCTACTTTCTGTAATAATGGCTGCACTATAACTGCAACAACTGCTCACCTTTCTAGCTATCAGATTGAGTGGTCCACAAAAGACTTCATGAGGAGAATGTGATCGAGAAGACAGTGATTCGTGACATGGCGTATGATTAATCATTGACAAAATGCAACGAACATTGCCAGATAGTTGTTCAGGTAACCACGCCAACTTCTCAATCCGCTTATCATCATCTAGCTACAACAAATAAAGTAAAGTCCATGAATTGTATATGTGGACTGTATATATATATACAGACTGTCACAAAAGTATAAAGCTACTTCCTGCACGTGACTCTACCGGAAGTTTGAATGATCACAAAATTAAAAGTATTTGAAGAAAATATTTAAACTGTAATTTACTGCAAGTTTTCTATTCTAAACTACAGAGAAGGACTCTCCCTATTGGGTTTGTTTCTTTTGACAGAATTTTGAATTTTAAAGTGCACTACTTTCACCACAAAACAAACACGTGATGAATAGCTCAACAAAAAATTTTTGTTTCAATTTTGCCATTTGCTGAAAGAAACCTACACATGCTTTACCCATAATCTACTTGAAATACACACTTCTTTCAGCTTTCTTTAGAAAACGAAAAGCCACTATGATGTCATTGACGGGACTATTAGTCATTTTTGTCAATAAGAAAACCCGCAAAAATCACAAAAACTTGAAACATCAACTGAATAATGTCTAGAAAACTAAATCTTGTAAAAAATCTACTAAATTCTTTAGACTGTACACAAAATTTCTAAAAGTATGACTTCTGGTTTGAAATGGTTGTGGTCAAAATTTTGCAAAATGATGTTAATGGCGGGAAATCTTTGATTGTCTAGTCGTTGTTAGAGCTCACAGAGCTGCCAAATTGTGGATTCCTGTAGCTGAGTGACCAATCTTTTGTTAGATAAAATTGAGCAAAAGTCGGACAGCTGGTGTGAGTTTGGGGATGCCCCGAGATCGGCAGCTCAGTCCACGACATTGCGGTAAAATCGAAGTCTTGAAAGAATGTGGTCTGAGTAAGCGTACCATCGCCAAAAGTGTCGGTGTTTCGTGTGGATCGATAAAAAACTGTCCAAAAAGACTAGTGGCTGGAGCAATAAGCTGTAAGAAAAGATCGAGTCTTTCCAGAAAAACATGTGACAGAGATGACCGCTTTCTGGAGGTGACGGCAAAGAGAAATCGCTGTTTAACATCGCGCCAGCTGAAATGAGAGTTCAAGGAGAGCACGAGACAAGCTGTTTCTAGATCTTTAGTTTGTCGTCGACTTGCAGAGAGAGTAATGCACACCCGTCGCCCTCGCTAGAAGCCGGTAGATGACCAAACATTGTCATCTCCAGCAATGGTTTCGCAACATTGACATCACTATTTTGGATTGTCCTCCGTGTTCGCCTGACGCCAACCCAATTGAGAACCTTAGGCGAAACTTGAAGGTAGCAACAAACGCTGGTCACCCTCGCGAAGAGTGGGCGGCAGTGCAGGCAACATTGCGTGCTTACTCTAGAGAGAGTGCGCCCGCTAGTAGAGTGTTCCGCGACGAGTTGAATCAATCCGGAAAGCAAGAGGAGAAAACACGAAGTATTAGAGCAAAGACTCTACATCAAAGAAACGTTTCATAAAAATTGGCTTTTTAAAAGCCAAAAACCAGTCTAAAAAGCCATAGGTCACTCTGCTAGACTGTGTAGACACGCCCACACAAATGCTGTTTGCATTTGCTTTGTAACGCAATGACTTTTGAAGTTTTCTCAAACAAAATTTGTCACGTTCTTGCTCTGTTGTTACTCTAACATGGCCTATTTGATAAACGCTGTTTCCAAGTTCTAATTGGTAAATCAGCCTGGAAAACTTCCGGTATATTCACGTGCAGGGAGTGGCTTATAATTTCGTGACGGTCTGTATATACATTGAGATATACCAACAGCCACTTTGATTATAGCTAATGAATGATCATTTTGACTAAACATCCTAAGAGTATACTGACATTTCAGTTTGAGAACAATCTACCAAAAATGTTATTAGAAAAGACAGAGTTGCTAAACTGTTGTCTCAATTTCTGCCTGAAATGCTCAGACATAAAATCGCCAATGCAAAAACCCAGATCACTGCTATAACATATTTCCATAACCAAAAAATTACTATGGATGCTGCTGAGAATTTTCAAACAATTACTTCTGCCAGGAAGTTTTAAGTTTTCATCGGCATTTGTTCATTTGTTTGTTTGCACATGTAGGCAGAATTGCTAAAAATGTGTAAATAGATGAAATTTGACAGGATGATAGAACTTCAATAGAACAACAACTGATTAGTTTTGTAGATTAATCCAATGGTCCCCTTTTGAGGGGTCGGCAAGATATTTTCATAACACCACAATACATGACACCACTAGTCGTAGACATTTCTCTCAGAGTTGAACAAGGACATGTTTCAATTAGCTTGAAGTTTTAAGATGCCTAGGAGAAAGAGAAATGTCCTAGGATGTAAAATGCTTGCGCGTAAAATGCTTGCTGTAAAAAGACAAAGAATATCCAGAGACGAGCAGCCCCAAAACAACGGGCAGCAAGGTTGTCAACTAACAAGGAGTACCACATGCGAGTGCGGCAGTCATAGACCACTGATCAACGAAAAGGTTGCCGAGCCAGAGAAAGTGTACCAATTGTGTATTAGGTAAGTTTCCAAATGCCTCCAAACTACACACTTAGACTGTGCCACGCAGAAACAAGCGTAAACGCCAAGAGCAGCACAATCAACCTAGGCGATAAACAGGCTACTCAGCTAGTGTATGTATATAAGACAGCTGTCTGTGTGATCGTCCGTATCTCCAAAACAGCAAGTCACAGATCCACCAAAAATATTACTCACACACACACACACACACCAATCCAATGGTTGTAGTTAGTGAATGTTTCGTTGTCTTCCGAAGTTCCATAATTCCCACCGATTGAACTACCTCTTCTCATGCTCAAATTTCTCTATAATGGCTCATTGGATCTCAACTACATCTGAAATGCCCATTGCCTAACCTCAGACAATACAAACAGAGCATGTCACTTATTATCAGCAATGTAGATAAAACTAAGATTTTCTAAGGATATCAGGTCATTCAGAAATATGCCTAGCTACTCCCTGTGTGCACGCATCAAATAGCTGCCAGCAAACGACAGCAACATCTTGAAGTGACAATGTCCAACGACTCCCAAAATAGCTGCAAGATTATATTTATGATTTGGGGCGCGTTCGATTTGCAGTTCCAGCTGAAACTCACGTTCAATTTAGTTCTGAAACTGTTAGAACTGATTTGACAATTCAGTCCAAGGAGCTGGAACTGCTAGAATTGGCTCTATCACTCCGTTTGAGGAAGATTGGCATCCATCACAAGGTCAATAAGAGATGCTGTAGGTGAAGTCGCTCTGGTAGCTGATAGATCGGTAGCTGATGAAGCCATAGCAGGCGTTGACGTTGCTTTGGTCAGCAGTTTTGGTTCACATAGCAGATTTTTGTTCGATCTATTTCTGGTTCTGTCAGTTCCAACAGTACTGACACACCCTCATTTTCAGTTCTAGAACTGCAAATCAAACATGCCCTTGGTTACACATACAGGGAATTGTATCCGGGATTTTGTGTTGTCTCTGCCCAATATCTGGGAGATAGTGCCATACGCAGAAAAAATTTGTTGTCTCCACAACGCTTCCAAGGAGACAGAAACAATGTTTTTCATTTCAGCAGCCCATCACAAACAGCAGACATTTAGAAGAAGACGAAGTAACAGACAGCGGTGTCTACACATGCAGTGACATCTAGACAGTAACAAGGCAGAATGACAAGATTGTGCACTGAGCAAGAAGAGGTAGCTGGACGACAATGATTAGACAGCTACAAACACAGAACTGCTACAGTCCCAGATTAAGAAATTTTTGGGCCAGAATATCCTCTGACCTCTATGCGTTCTGGCTTTGATAACACAAACAAGAGCATTTCATCCCTATTGTTTTGCCATGCTGTTATTTCAACATGTGTTTGCACAAGAAAGCAACAAACTGGCTATGAAATATACTCTGATCGGAATAACAATCTTGCTGGATATTCAAAAATGATATCATTTTTCTGGAATGCAATACTCAATCAGTAGTCGTTTCATCTGTTTGGCACTTGATAACTATTATTTAATTTTCCCAGGTGAAGATAGTAAGCAAATAAGCTGGTTATTAATACCAAACCAAACAACATCATGCGTAAACATCATCACTAACCTGATTTATTGCATCAAAAAATAGAATACAAGGAGTTGTGACTGGGCTGCTCAGAATACGATGCACTTCACGAACCAAAGTATCAAGATCAGCTGGCATATTGTCCTTAACAAGCAAAAAGTCAACATTTGCTTACCACTCAGTGATTTTGACACAACTCATGCTAACTTTGAATAATTCCAACTCTCTGAGGAAGCGCTGTAACACATGGCCCAAATCTGTTGACCCAGGAGCAGCACCAACAAAATGATAAAATACTGTCCAACTCATCTTTCCACCTCTTCATACGCAGTCAAAATTAGTATCATAACAAGAAACAGTATGTCTCGTTCTAACCCATGAATTCCATCTGGAGTTACATTCTTCAAAGTCAATGACGCACTTCGAGCCATGAGAGCTGATTTGCCAGCACCAGCACTACCAACAACTATCAAAGGAGTGTTGCAGTGACCTTTATTGATGTAGGTCTGAATCTGCAGCAACAATGTTTCTATTCATGCCAAATAATGTAATCATAAAGCAAAATTATTGCATACTTCATCTAGAATTTCATCACGACCAAGAACAACAGCCGAACGACTGTCAAGAAACGCCTTGAAAACAGAGTAACAGAACAATTAAGTTAAGTCTTCATGTCAGTTTTTGCCATAACTTATTTGTCTGTATGCAGAAGTATAAGATAGCCATCAAGTGACACAGAAGAGTTTCTCTTATAAATTAAGATGAAATATACATAAATGTGAGCAATTACTTCATGTGCTGTTCTCTGAGATGCTATCAAATCTGCTTGGCCAGTTCTTAAAGGATATTGAACATGTATTTTCTCTTTGAAAAAGTCAAACACCTGAAAATGCATTGTAAAACCACCAAATAATATACAAACAACACAAGCATAAACTTAATCTCAACCTTTGTTGCAAACACTGAAGACCCTCTCAAACCACTCAAATTTGCTTTACCCTCACCATCCACTGACTCAAAGCCACAAGAATATTCAGCATACTGGTTCTATAAAAATAACAAGTTCAGCAAACTATATGAAACTACTGATACCCAAGTTTTGATACTAACAGGAAACTTGCATTTAATGTTCTTCTTCAGTGCCTGAAGTTTATTAGGTGCAGAAGGATTGCTGTCAATGTACAAATAGCAAAGATCACTGGGTATAGAAGAGATAAATGATGCATCACGTATCATAAAGAGAGCTATGACATAAATAGTATAATTAAGGCAACATCAAGTTATGACAAAAACACTAACAAATTAACATAACAATCAACTAAAATCAGAGCTGTTTGTTAAACAATACAATAATGAAAACAACGGAGGATATCAACAATTAGAGTACCATTTGGATTTGCTGAACGATATGCCCCATGAACGATTTCCATTTCTGTGACAGACATCCCATGGACCCAGCCATATTGAGCCCCAACAAGTCCAGAAACTTCAAATGGTTCTGGGATCCATCCACACCTTTCTCTATATGCAACAACACATGGTATTTGCAACAGCACTCATAAAGAGAGACTAATTATCTAAAATGTGTACCCAATCATGGCAAGAAAAAACGGGTAAGTATTGTCTTCAACACATCGATCAATCTCTCCAAGGCAAGTTCTTAATGTCTCACCAGATGTGGTATCTCTGGGAACACCCTACAAACAGTTAGAACCACTAAGCATCCACTGCTAAGAAAAACATTAATAGTACACTAATACCTCGGTTATCCGGCCCTTGAAGTTCCGGGCACCTCGATCTACCGGGCAGTCCCAGTAATCACACGCGAAAACGTTTTACATGAATGTGCATGCGCAATTTTGCATCCACAGAAATGGCGACCAGTAAGCGGAGGTAGTCTGTCCTTACACATGAAAAAAAGATAGAAATCATAAGAGAAATCAAGAAAGAGAAGTCTCAACGTCGTGTAGCTGAGATTTTTGAACTGCCAAAGTCAACTGTTGGAGACATTTGGAAAGACTGAGAAAAGATCAGTTGCCACGTGTTCGGTGCAAAGGACCCGACTGTCGCCAAGTGGCAGACTATTGTACACAGATCACAGTTTCCTCCCTTGCATGACATGGTATTGGTGTGGTTTTTTCACCCTCCAAGACACAGATATTTTCCAATTACGGACAGTGCCCAGTCCCGAGGTGCCCAGATAACCGAGGTATTAGTGTAATGTAAAATATTTACAACAGCACAAATGATTTTGTGTTCATCATCATTTACTATATATACAGACTTGGACAAAATTATAGGAACACCTGGCATTTTTGTGTCTAGTCTAACTTTGGCACTGAATTCTTCTCTAGCAAAACCAAATGTTTTCCAAATTTCTTTTTTCATGGATTGCGCCATTGTTAGTATGTAGCATAGCTTGAGTTCAAGACTGCAGCTTTACTTACTACCTACTGCGCATCTAGTTTGCTTTGAAGAAGGAAGACTGCCATTCCTACTTTTCTTGTCTTTGTACACGTTCATCGCTCTTGGATGCTCATTCTTGGCATACAATCTAAGAATGCTCTGTAGTAGAGAGTGAAAGCAATTTTGTGAGTCCTTTATCAACATTATGAAAAAAAGGAAAATCATCTGTTTTTGCACATTGATTTCGCGCATGTCATCACAATTTGAATTGTTTTGTCATTTTAATCAATAAACAAACTTCAACGTATTCAAAAGTCATGCGACACTAATTAATTACAAAAAAATCCTGCTAAGACAAAACTAAAAAGTTATAGCAACAAAAGAACATTGACATGCCACTTCCGGTCCACATTTTACGTAGCAAAATCTCAAACTGCTACCGCCAAAATGTCAGCTGCACTAAAACCGCTGCCCTTGAGACCGCCAAACTTAGGTGATAAGTTAGCCTGAACGTTCAGCTGCACGCAGTTGCAGAGTCTTGTTCCGTGAGATATTTCACGAGTTGCAGCAATGCCTTGAGGCAAACAGTTGAGTCCAAAAACGCAAGGGAAAATTGAAGCCCTTCACTCAGTTGGCCATTCTGTGCGTCAGATCGCAGCTTTTGTCCGCCGCTCCAGGAATTCGATTCATCAGTGCCTGCAACGACTTTCCCATGGCAGCAGCGATTATGAAGAACGACCTGGACGTGGGAAGGCAACGACAATCCAGGAAGATCATCGACTGAAGAGAATGGCACTGCAGGACCGCAGAGCACCATCACGACTGCTCTCGTATCAGCTGGCTGATAAAACCGGCAAGCAGGTGTCAAGTAGAACAGTCCGTCGTCGTCTCAGTGAGACAGGAGTGAACGCTCGGAGGCCTAGAAAAAAACCACTGCTAACAGAAAACCATCGGCGTTTGCGACTGGGATGGGCAACCACTCACACACAATGGACTTTGGATGACTGGAAATCTGTTCTTTTTACAGATGAGTCAAAAGTCAGCATAGGAAACGATGGTGCTCTGTACGTTTGGCGTCGCAAAGGTGAGGAATTTCTCCCTGAATGTTGTGATCGTACGTTCCAGCACGCGGCTAGTGTGATGGTGTGAGGATCGATGTGTTGGCATGGTGTGGGGTCTCTGGTGAAACTGGAAGGTCGTTTGGACAGCACGGCATACCAACAGGTTCTGGAGGAGCACATGCTTACAGACGCAGCGGCACTGATAGGAGACGACTTTGTCTTCCAGCAGGACAACGCGCCAATCCACACGTCTCAGTCAACAAGACAATGACTACGCCAGCATGACGTCACGCTGTTGGACTGGCCGCCAAAATCACCTGATGCGAATCTAATTGAGAACTTGTGGCATGAACTCAAAACTGCTGCCAACCGTCACAAACCGAGAACTGCAGCTGAGCTCTGGAATGCTCTACAAGAGGCGTAGCAGCAGATTCCAGCCGCGCGTGTCCGGAACTTGGCAGAAAGTGTTCCGCGACGTTCGGACGCAATCAGGAGGGCGAGAGGCGAGAACGCTCGGTACTGAGGAACTGGTGAAGGGCTTCAATTTTCCTTCGCGTTATTAAAACCGGCTTTTTTAAAAGCCACTAAACAAAATCAGAGAGAGTCTAACTTACGACGCTTATGCAGTCATGACATCATACACTTTTAGGTCTCGTTTTCCGCAATGCAAAACGTAAAGAAAACAATTTAGGGTCTACAGTATTCTCAAGAAACCTAACAATCAACGCGGTAACTATTAAGTTCTTAACAATATTGATAGTTGGTAAATTGTGACCTAATTATTGTGTTACTACATACCCACAGCGGGGTGTCCCTATAATTTTGTCCAAGTCTGTATACACACACACACACACACACACACACACACACACACACACACACACACACACACACACACACACACACACACACACACACACACACACACACACACACACACACATATAAACAAAAGAAGATCGCAAGAGAATTCCACCAGATGGTTAAACAGAATGTAATTCTGATAAGTTTCAACACAAAGGCCGTTTTCAATCAAGTATAACCGTAATTAAGGCCAATAAACATAGCAACGGGTCAATAGATATAGCAACAGGCCAATACACATAGCAACACCTCTGTATTGCAATGGTACGGGAACTTTCCATTGTTCTCTGTTCTTCTCTTGAGGAGTTGATAGTCAATCAATCAACAACACATCACTGCCCAGGTCGATTAGGTCTGAGTACAGTCAAGTCACCCACATAAAAACCCTAATGTTATAGCACAAATTCTTATTACTAGAATGTGGCAAGAGACAGGCAACATGCAAGAGAGGCAATCAACATGCACAAAACAATTAGAACATGGCAGGATCACCAAAAGCACAAATATTCCCCTTGAATACTCAATTGTGATATACAACAATAAATTTGAACATACATTTATTTAACAGACTAAAATCAACTTTACATTGTATTGCCACAATCTGCATGACAATTGCTCATGCCAGTTGCAAAGAGTTTTGCTATGAGTTTGTTTAAGCAAAGACGATCTTTTTGCAATAAATTTGATGACTTCCAGGCTGTGAGTTGACCATACTCCATAGGTTTCCACCACCAAAGGGTAGAAAAAGACCGTTTGCTGCTGTTACATTGTTGTCATGTCTGTTGTCTTTTTCCGATTCACCAAACTTGGTAGCTGCACCAGCTTCATTTGCAGCGTTGATTATCTGAGAAGGATTGAAGGAGTTCCTAATAGACACATCAAAGTATGCAGCTCTGCCCTGAGTAAAGTCGGGGTGGTAAATGTCCCCCGGTCTGTCAAAGAACTGCATTGATCAACATTGTTCACGGCGAGTACAGAGTTTTCCTTGAGGATGCAGTCGTAAAAATGTCACAAAGAGCATCATGTCGTTTAATTCTCAACGAACCACAACCGAGGGCATGATCGCCATGTTCATCTAGCACATGATTACAGGTGCATCTGATTGAGTTGGGAATATTTGGGAATACAGAAATTCCAACGCAAAGCCGTAAAGCTATAACAAACTACTGAGGGGTCATGGTTAGGCTGAGACTGTGGTTAGGAATTGCCCTCAACAAACCCCCTGAATGAGGAGACGATATGGCTTTAAGCCTTGCTTGATCTCTTAAGCTTTCCATGGTGAGTTTGAGATTGTCATCCAAACACTGTGTGTGTGTGTGTGTGTGTGTGTGTGTGTGTGTGTGTGTGTGTGTGTGTGTGTGTGTGTGTGTGTGTGTATGTGTGCGCGCACGTGTGTGTGTGTGTGTGTGTGTGTGTAGCAATACCACCCACAAGTTGATTCAGAGTCTCTAAAGAAACGCAGGCAATTCGAACACCGAATTTGCTGAAGAGGTATTTTGTCATGATTTTCAAGTTCAAGGCAAAAATGAAGCGTACAGCATTCTTGGAAAGAAATTGCCTGCAATGCACACTTTGGATCTTAACACAGCTTCTCAGCAGAATATTCAGAAACAGCTACATTACAATGTTTTCAACTCCTTAATGGAAAATGGGAGTTTAAGAGACAAAGCTCGTCTGAACACAATTTCATCGCATCATGCGGGGGCTTGGTTGTGGGCATTACCCAACCCCAATCTAGGCCTCACCATTCCTCCGCATGAATTTGTAATTGCGATCCAGACATGGCTCGGCATTCCAATATTTCCTCTTCCACCATTTTCTGCTTTATGCTGTTGTGGTGCTACAATTGATCCGTTTTGTGATCACCTAAATCAGCTGCCCTAGAGGTCCGCTACATGTTCAACGTCACAATGCTCTTTGTAAAGTAATAGTCCAAGCTTTGCTTGTTGAAAACAAGCAGGTCAAAAAAGAACAGAACTGCTCAGGTTATGATTCAAGCAGACCAGGAGACGTATATCATCCAGATTTCATGGATGGCCGACCTGGATATTTCGATGTTACAATCCATAACTCTTTACAGCCTTCCTACATATCGAAAGCAGCGATCCGTCCTGGTGCAGCAGCAGAAGCAGCAGAATTTGAAAAGATGCCAGGCATGAAGCCAATGTTACCACTGCAGGTGGTCTATTCTATCCACTAGTTTTTGAATCTCTGGGCTTCATATCATCTTTCACTTTAAAGACTTTGAAAGGAATATGTTCAAAGACATCATCAATCAGTGGGATACTGTTTCCTCGAGCTTTCAAGAACATATTAGAACAGTTGTCTGTAAAGTTATGGTGCTACAACACCAAGATGCTACATGCAGGTATGCAATTAGAAGTTTTAGATGTTCGTAGTTGGGATTTGCCTACTTGACTTGGGAGAGATGTTGGGAGGGATGTTGGGGTATTGGGGTATTGTAAAATATAATATATATATATATATATATATATATATATATATATATATATATATACAAACTCAAACATTCCCCAAACCAACAAGTCTTACATTACACTAGGTACATCCCAACTATCAACGTCCTGTACTTCAAGCTGAATTCTCTTGTAAATCATTCTCGAATTATGTTTACACAACTGAATAGAAAGTTGTTGCATCACATTTTGGACAACCTGGTGGAATTTAAGGCCACTGACTGCTGAAGTTTTAGAAGCAATAGCTTTCAGAGTTTTGATGCTGAATAATGACCAGAGCTCCAAGGTCTCAACCACTAAGGGATAAAAGAGACCACCAGCTGCATAACCTCTGTCTTCGTGGCAAATCCTTTTGTTCTTCACCTGCCTCTGCTGCGACTCCAGCCCTTACAGCTGATTTTGTCACATACAATGGCTGCAAGGAGTTTCTAATTGTTGTGTCAAAATAAGCAGGTCAACCCTCCAAGAAATCAGGGTGATACATATATATATATATATATATATATATATGTATATATTTTTTAGAGAGCAAAATAATATTATATTTTTAACAAACTACTAACAGACAAAACCGGCAAATCCCAAGCAATTACATCAGCATCTAACATTAATCTACTTTGTATCATGCGAGCATTAAATTTCCACAAATTAACAGACAGTTGTTGCACTAAATTAGAATACGCTTGTGTAAAAGGAATACTAGTATATATATATATATATATATATATATATATATATATATATATATATATATATAGGTAGCAATCCAGTTACTACGGAGTTGTCTAAGCGTTTGCACATTAAACCACCTACTTCGAACCATTCCTGGTCACTCTATTATTGAACAGCTTTCACGTTTTGATTCTGGCATGAGACATTCGCTATTTCAAATAACCAATTCATCTATTTCGAATCCAACTTGGATGCAATCAACTCTGCCTCTATGCTTCGGAGGTCTAGGTTTACACAGTGCCTTGAAATCATCATCAGCTGCCTTTCTAGGCAGTTACAATGCTACATGTGACCTGATTCAGCATTTGTTAGGGGCAGGAAGTTCTAGAAATTTTTCCACTTTGGATTCGATGAACCACTCAAAGCTCCTTTTCTCAAACTTTAACCTTGTCAAGTGAAATTAGGGAAAGAGAAAGATTTTCTGTAAAATTTGAAAATCATATAGGCACTGATGAACCTGCCTTTCTTACTTCATCGCAAAAGACACTACAGTCGCAGCTGGATGTCATTCATTGTCAGTCTCTCAAGGACATGAGCAATGTGAGAGACAGAGCAAGGCTTAATACAATCTCTTCCGCTTATGCTGTAGCATGGTTGAGGGCAGTCCTGAACCAAATCTTGGCGTATCTATGCTTCAACATGAGTACATTATTGCCATCAGGATTTGGCTTGGCATTCCTCTGTTTCCGGATTCTCCTGATTCACTCAGATGTGTTTGTGGCAGTATCATCGACCCTCATGAAGACCATTTACTGGGTTGTGGTTACGATTCAGCTCTTAACAGACGTCATAATGCTTTATGTGACATTATTTGGCATGCCTTACTGATAAACAACAAAGCAGCCAGGAGAGGACAAACATGTTCTAGGAACTCTAAGACTCGTCCTGGTGACATTTTTCATCCAGACTTTGTTGATGGCAGACCTGCCTTCTTTGACATAACAGTTTGTAACACTGTCCAAGCTAAGTACGTATGTGAAGCTGCAGAAATGACTGGAGCCGCTGCAAGGGCAGGAGAATTGGAAAAGGATTACAAACACGAGCAATCGGTATTAAAATGTGGAGGACTGTTCTACCCTCTGGCATGGGAATGTTTTGGCTTTTGGACTCAAGCAAGTCTTCAGACGTTGAGAACTATTGTAGCCAAAACTACGACCTATAATGGCATCGATTTACCACAGGCGTTCTCCAACATTTTGCAACAGCTCTGTCCGATTGTGGCAACACAATGCTACAATAATAATTCGTAGATATTTGTTAGAAAATGAGTTTGACATGTGGGATTTGACTACATATGTAGAATAATTGGGGTTTTGTTTTCTTGGAGATGGTGCTTGTTTGTTGGGGTCCGCCACTTAGGGATGTAATATATATCCCGGATGTATGATGTCAACTGCAGCGGTCTGATGTAGCTTCATTACTTCCACTGTGTTGATTGTATTAGTACTTTATTCACTTCCTTTGCCTCTAGTCCTTTCCTCTCACACTGTCCTTCACAGTTTGATGCAGTTCTAGACGTTTTGCGGAAATAATATTTTTGAATCTTTACGACCGTTAAGTCGAGTCGTTGACTACGAGTGAGTGGTTATCGATCGTTTGGTCTTAGTAACTATAATGGTTGTCAGTTTGTCTTAGTCAACAACCGTTGATGGCGACTGCGAGTGCTCAGATGACGACAATGACGACTTCAGCTCTTCGAATCCTGTCAGATCCAGATCCGGTCATGTAAGTGTCCTTATTTGTGACAAAGTAGAGAGCAACGATTCTTGTCTTTGGCAACATATAAACGTGGAAAATATTATAAGACAGTCGTTTCCAGATGCCAGCTTTCTTGACGCTCACAAATGAAATGTCTGCTCTATGTGTGGCTTCGTATATTCTCAGAATTGGAAATACTGTCGTCGTACACAAGAAACAGGAAAGCCGAGATGCAGGGGTCTGATGGTCAAAACAAGTAAATCCAAGTGGTTTCCTAATATAACTGCTTCGTCTCGTGGATTCCCAGAACCAGACAAGACTAATAGTGCTTCTTGTTACTCCAGCTCATTTGACTCAAGTGATAATAATATTACTAATGTACAGAATGAGGCAACCCTACAATTTCTTGAATTTTCTGAAATATCAGAAACTGATTTGTCGTCGTGTCAAAACCATACCTCTTCAAATGCCAAATTGGAATCAACTGTGTCAGATGATTTAGTATTGACTGGAATTCATGCAGCTGCTTCACTTGTCTGCCCGGATGGTGATGAACATAAGATTTTTCAAGCTGTCATGAATGAAGCTGTTACTCTGCCAGTGTATTCAATTACTCATGTTCCTCGATCTGTAAGACTGTTAATAGCCCAAGTACTGGCTATTAAACTCGAGCATGGATATTCAGATGGACTTTGGGGCTTTGTGAGATTGTTTATATTTGCAAAGTGCATTCTTTAAACACCCCTAGGGGTAAAAGGAAAAAGAGACATGTTGTTTCATCTTTATATTTCTTTTGTCTTAAAGAAGAAATGCTTGATCTAGTGCCGTGGGTGCAATGGTGTTGTACATCTGCAGGAGAACTCAGATTTGGTTCACATTGTATGTTGTCTATAGCAAGGGTTCAACAACGCGACCCACTGGGCCCGCTTCTGTTTTCTTTTGGTCATACTGCAACTCTTGGATGATATTGGTCCTCTCTCAGGTATTCAATTGAATCTATGGTACCTTGATGACAGAGTTCTTGTTGGCTCTCGTCATGCGGTTTGCCAGGTATTGAACTCGATGTTGGAGAAGGCCCTTCATTTGGTCTCAAGCTCAATTCAGATAAATGTGAAATATTTTGGCTAACAGGTGACCAAATGTTCTCAGAATTTTCAACTGCTATAAGTCGAATCTGTTTGATCAAAAGTGGAGCAGACCTTCTTGGTTCTCCAATAGTTGGGTCTGATCACTTTTTAATGAGTTTATTAGCAAACGTGTGAACAGTGTTTTCAAATGCAAAAAGTCATTTACCTGATCTCAACAATTAACAAATTTAGTTCCATCTTCTTCAATCGTGTCTTGGTCTGTGCAAGATCAATCACATTCTTCGAACTGTCCATCCTAACCATACCATGTCTCGTTTTACTGCATTTGATGCAGGCCTTGGTCATTCTCTGGAAATATTGATACATGCTTCTTTAAATAATCATGCATGGCAACAGGCGATTTTACCCATGCATTTGGGAGGTCTTGGTTTCAGACCAGCAAAAACAACTGCACCAGCAGATTTCATTTCCAGTTGCAATTCTACCCGACAATTTCATTTTTGTTATTCCAACTATGTTCAGACATTTGGTACAACCTACTTTACAACAACAACAACAACATCTGATGCCTCACTTTCTGGATACATACCTGGAGAAGGTGAAGCTGTCATTTTAGGAACATTTTTGCTGATTTTCATAAGCAGGTTACTACAGACTTGTCATCTATATCTCAGAAGACGCTACAGTCACAGATAAAGTGTTCCATCTTTGATAATCTCAAAGAATCTTGCAGCCTTCTAGTTAGTGCTCGCCTAAACACCGTATCATCAATTCATGCCGCAGCCTGAACCCATAGTTAGGCCTCGCTATGGCTTCCCATGAATTTGTGATTGCAGTCAAACTCTGGCCGGGAATTCCTATCTTTCCAGATTTTTCCAAGGCTATAGGTTGTATGTGTGGACAAACAATTGATTCATTTGGAGATCATCTCCTTGGGTGTGGTCACGGTTCTCTATGATCCAGACGTCATAATGCTCTTCGAGACATCATCTATTGCACGTTACTTGTTGATGATGCTGGTTTACACCTTGAGGAGCATTGCAGTAGCACTTCTTTCAATCGTCCTGGGGATGTCTTATCACCCCAATTTCACAAACAGCAAACCTGCTTATTTTGATGTTTCCATTTGGAATAACATGCAGCCTTCATACATTATACCATCTTCAACTTTGGCTGGAGCTGCTGCATTTGCTGGAGAGGAACAAAAAAGATGCTCATCACCAGACGAATGTGGAAGCTGCAGGCGGATGTTTCTACCCTTTGATAGTTGAAACAGTTGGTTTTTGGACACCTGCTAGTTTAGCTACACAAAGAATAATTGCCTCTAAAATGATGACAAAAGCTAGACTTTCATTTAGTCAAGCATTTAGTAATTTGTTAGAACAATTATCTGTTTGTCTTTGGCTGTTTAATGCTAGAACAATAAATGATAGATTAGATTTAGCAGTGGACGTAGAGCGGTGGAATTTACCCACTGTATAAATAAATATGAATATATGTACTAAAAAAGTATATATATATATATAGATATATATATAGGTTTGAAAGCAGCTACTGCTTCATGCGTTCTTTCATTGATGCCACCTCCGCCAGAGAAGACTTCTGCAGTTAGAAAATAGACCTGACTAATGCGTTTAATGAGTGCTCCAGATCGGCTTTTCTTGAACGCTTACGGAGAGAATATCCACAGTTGTTTGCTTGGGCTCAGTGGACATACCACTCACCTGGTGAGCTGCAATTTGGAAACCATCGGATCCTGTCCACAGCCGTTGCTCAACAGGGAGATCCCTTAAGTCCTCTGTTGTTTTCTCTTGTGATTCTGGAATTACTAGACTCTTTCGATTCTTATTCTGGCTTACACTTTCAACTGTGGTACTTAGATGATGGCTCTTTTGTTGGTAATAGAGAATCAATATCGTCTCTATTACAAAGTTTACTGGCAAAGGGTCCTATTTTTGGCTTGCACATCAACTTAATTAAACAAATGAGAACTATATTGGCCTTCTGGAGACCAAACTTTTCCTGAAATTCCTTCAGAAGTCAGACACTTATCAGAAGGTATCGAGTTACTAAGATCACCAGTCCAACGATCTTTTTTAAGTCCTCCACAGCTAAACGTGTAGACAAAATCTTGGAGTCCCAGTCAAATCTTGCTAATCTTGATGATCCATGGGTTGAATTGCATTTGCTTCGAAGCTGTCAGAATGTTTGCAAAGTCAATCATATTTTACAAACTGATGTTCCGGCCATGTTGTTGGAACAATTACACCGCTTTGATCAAGGGTTACGTTGATCTTTAGAAATTATTTGTCGTTCTTCTGTTACAGATATGACATGGCTGCAAGTGACATTACCTATTAGAATTAGTGGACTTGGTCTGAGAGAAGCAGTCCAGTCTTCACCAATTGCTTACATAGGGAGTTGTAATTCTACTCGTAAGATAGTACAGTACTTCCTCAAAAAGGCTTGTAATTCACTGGATATTGCAAATTTACATTTCTCAAGGCAGGAGACTCTGAAAGTCATCTTCAGATTTGTCACTATCTGAAAAGCAAACACAGTTCTTCGACTTTAGATTTCAGAACTGCTACTCAACAACAAATCCAATCAGAATCTGACTCTGATTTAGTCAAGTATTTATTAAACACTGCTAGCTTACGAGACAAAGCAGATTTAAATTCAATCAGTACATCTCATGCAGGAGCTTGGTTGCGAGCAATACCCAACTCTAATCTCGGCCTTTCCATGTCTCCTCATGAGTTTGCTTTGCAGTACGGCTCTGGTTGGGAATCAAGATGTTTCCTTCTCCTCCGTCATCTGTCTTCTTCAGTTGTGGTCAGCACATTGACACTTTTGGAGATCACCTTCTTGTTGTGGTTGTGGCGCAGAGCGCACTTGTAGACACAATCCATTGGCTGAAGTTATTTTCCAGGCCTTATTGGTTGAGAACAGAGATGTTATGAGGGAAATGAGGTGCAATGGTTCTACTGAAAGCTGTCCTGGTGATGGTTTTCACCCTGATATCTTGAAGGGTCAACCTGCCTATTTGACGTAACAGTTAGAAACTCTCTGCAGCTGTTGTATGTGGCTGCAACCGCAGCAGAGGCACGTGAAGAACAAAGAGATATTCACCATGATGACAGAGTTTGTATAGCTGGTGGTCTCTTTTATCCCTTAGTGGTTGAGACCTTGGAGCTCTGGTCATTATTCAGCATCAAAACTCTGACAGCTATTGCTTCCAAAACCTCAACAGTCAGCGGCCTTAAATTCCACCAGGCTTTCCAAAATATGATGCAGCAACTTTCTATTCAATTATGGAAACATAACTCGAGAATGATTCATAAGAGAATTCAGCTTGAAGTACAGGACGTTGATAGTTGGGATATACCTAGTGTAATGTAAGACTTGTTGGTTTGTGGCTGTTTGGGGATTGCTTGAGTTTGAAAACAATATATATATAATTTACTGTCCGCGTACAAGACGAAAAGAAGAAACTAAAAAGAGCATTATATAGCAGATAAGAGCTATAGAATAATACAGCAGATAAACAAAGAGGCTTGAAGAGTGCTCAAATAGGGTTAAAGTGCGGCATGCTCCAGAATCCAGTTTAAGTTCATCTGCTAGAAACGACATGAGGATGAAGAACCAAATACCAGAGAGCAAACAGCATATATATATATATATATATATATATATATATATATATATATATATATATATATATATATATATATATATACATATATACTTCTTTATAACCGCCCCATGGGCGAAACACTGAACAATAAACTGTATACAGAGAGCATCCCAAAAAAACAGTTTGGGAGTGTACCAAATTTAAAGTTCCACTTATGTCTAAGATGAGATAAGAGAAAAGTGTAAACAGTATCAAAAATTTGGAATGTAGATAGTCAAAAGTACAGAAACAGTAACATGACTAGAAAAATCACCAGCAGATGTCACCAAAGCTGACAAGGCACTGCCGCAGAAGTGTGATATTGCAGAAATCCTTGATAACCTCAGAGACAGGCTGACTGATGGAGTAGAAACAGACATAGTTAAAGAAGGTTGATAGTAGAAAGAAAAAACAAAAAAATTACGACAACATTCACCAACAGCTGACACCAACGTTGACAAGGCACCGCCGTTCAATAGTTCAATAGTCTCAAGCCCTTCCGGAGCATTATCAAAATGACCTTCTCGAACTTCGCCGACAAATTATCCGGTTGCGTGAGACACATGACTATACTCCATATAATTTGGCAAACATGGATGAGACAATGATTCGCTACGACAGTGTTGCTACCATTACCAACAATGTTCGTGGTGAAAAGACCATAAGAGTACGAGGTACCGGTTACCAGAAGAAAGGCTGCACTGTCGCTCTTACAATTACAGCTAGCAGGCACAAGCTGCCGGCACTTGTCATATTCAAGGAGCCAACAGGTGCAATCGGTCTGCGAGTGAGGCGCCATTTGATGATTCCAGCTAATGTCCTTGTAACTGCATCAAAGAGCGGTTGGATGACTAGAGAAACAATGGCCCTTTGGATTAGGAGGGTGTGGGTAATCCTGAAGACAATGTTCGATGTCTCTTCGTACTAGATGAGTACAGAGTGCACAAAACGAAAGAGGTGAGACAGTATGCAGAGGATAAGAAAACCGATCTCATCTATGTTCCAGGTGGGTGTGCTAGCCTCGCACAACCACTAGATGTTTCAATCGATAAGCCATTCAAGTCGAATATGCGTCATATGTGGGAACAATGGACATTTGATAACCTGAGAGGCACAGCTAGGGTGCATCCGTCACGGCAGCAAGTAATCAACTGGATTTCTGAAGCATGGTCATCCATTTTACCAGATACAATTGTGAAATCATTTCTCCGCTGTGGAATCTCCAACGTTATGGACGGATCACAAGATGATGAGTTATTAGATCACTTTCCACTAGATGAAGCAGAGACGAGACAAGAGGTAGCAAGCTTGCTATTCAGTGACTCTGAATCAGATTCCGAGTTTGAAGGTTTTAATGACTCAGATTTAGATGATTGGAT
This sequence comes from Corticium candelabrum, assembly GCF_963422355.1. Lineage (NCBI taxonomy): Eukaryota > Metazoa > Porifera > Homoscleromorpha > Homosclerophorida > Plakinidae > Corticium > Corticium candelabrum. The sequence goes on along the minus strand of NC_085102.1, from coordinate 869,810 downwards.
TCTTCATTTTACCTTGTGACTGCGGTCGTTTGCAATGAATGGCTTGCCAGGTGGTTAATTACTTGTCAATTGATTAAGTTAATTACTTTCACCAATTAACACCTCCAGGTGTCAGGTTTTGAGTAAAGTCCCATTCCTAGTTTACCTTTGATGCTAGCCAACCATGGGGGTGGGGTATTAATCGCGTCAGTACGGTATATATATATATATATATATTACACACATACACGTGTGTGAAACATCAACATATACTAAGTGAGCAAGTCCCAAGAGAGTCACTAGAAGAATGCAGTTACATACAACCGTACCCTAAACGAGCATTAAATAACCAGAGTTTCACAGATAATTGTTCAATGAGGTTCTGGAAGGCTTGAGAAAGGGATGTTGTGTTACAGGTGGTAGTCGTCAACGTGATAATCTTTAGAGTCTTCAAGCTTGAAGATGTCCAATAACCTAGGGTCTCCAAAGCCAGAGGGAAGAACTCTCCGCCAGCAGCAGCAACGATATCATCATGGTAGGCATCTTTTCCATTTCACCCGCCAATGCGGTGGCACCTGATTGCAGCGGCAACGATGCAGCTGGGTTGGAGGGAATTTCTAACAGTTATGTCAAAGAAAGCAGGTTTTCCTTTGGTAAAATCAGGATGATAAATGTCACCTGGTCGATGAAGAGCTCGGCCACCTATTCTCTGTTCCTTCTTTACTCCACTATTGTCGGTGTAAAGGGCGTGCCAGACAATATCCCTCAAACTGTCATGTCGTTTTGTTCGCAAGGGGCCACTTCCATAGCTCAAGGCATGGTCCCCAAACTGGTCATTGATATAACCACACACACATCTTTGGGCATTTGGATGTGTTGGAAATATTGGTAATCCCAGTCAGATCCTTATTAATGTGATGAACTCATGTTTTGAAAATGCCAGCCCAAGTTTTTCATTGGGAAAAGCCCTGAGCCAGGCTCCAGCGTAAATGAACAAGATGGTATTGATACAAGCAAGATCGCTTATGCTGCTGTTGTTTCAAAGAAGCATAAACCAAGTCATCTATTTGGCCCTGAAGAGACTTTTGAGAAAGTCCTGAAGGAACGACATTCGTATTCATCAGGTTGTCAGAGTTGGTGAATAGATCAGTAAAGCACATGTTGGCCAACTCTTCACCAGAGATTTTAAGTGTTGAAAGCTGTAGTGAAGAGACCGTACCACCATGTAATAGGCAATCAGTTAACTGACGACTCATATGGCAACTTCCAAGGAAGGCCGCTGATGATGAAATCCGAGCCTCACGCGAACCTAAACCGCCAAAGCGAATTAGGCAGGAAAGCTTGTAACCAAGCTGCATCCGAAATAGAGGACTGAGTGATATTACCCAGAGCTTGACAAAGACCAAAGTCAAAACGCCCAAGTTGAGAATCCGCAGAACCAAGTGGAACTGTTCGCAAAAAGATGGTTAATTTTAGATAAACTCAGACAACTTCTTAGCAAGTGGAGTGCTATTTGTGGGTTGTCTAGATCCGGCAAACGATCTTGTGCATCCAGTACTTTATCGATACGAGATTTGAAGAAGTTGTCAAAGAACTCATGCAACCCAAAAATAGGAGAGCCAAGTAATTCGACCCCATTAGAGAACACACATAAACGATGGATCTCAGGAGGGAAACTTGGAAACTCTTGGTCTCCAGACGGCCAAAACACTTCACATTTGCCAAGGTTGATATGTAGGCCAACATCAGGTCCTCTTGATCACAGCGATTTCAACAGAACAGATAATGCATCCCGTGTACCAAAGAAAGTACCATCATCTAAGTACCACAGTTGCATCTGAAGACCATCAATATGACCTAAGTCATCAAGAGCTTCTAAAATGACCAAAGAAAACAGAAGCAGGCCCAAAGGATCTCCCTGCTGGACTCCTGTGGTTGAGGTTCAACAACAGTTACCAAAACGAAGCTCACCAGCAAAGCAATAGCACCATTCAGCCCAAGACAGCAACTCTGGAAATTCTTGGTTCAAACGACGCAAAAAAGAAGACCGATTGCATTCATTGAAAGCATTTTTCATGCCTATCTTCAGACAATAAAAGTTCTCATCCTCACCATGATCCTGAATAAAAGTTCTAGCAGTGTGGACACCAGCTTCCAAGCCTCCTTTAGTACCGACTCCTACTCAACCATATGGGAAGAAGACCTCCAAAAGACGAGGTTCAACTGCAGAACAACATACACGACTAGTTAGTCGCCGCAACACCTCACCAACCGCTATAGGTCGAAATCCTCCTGACTTCTTGTGCAGGGCTGTCAGTGAAGCGCCCACAAGCCAGGGTGAGATACGTTTGTCTAGCTTTCCTGACAGAAGTGAGTTAACAAGCTTAGTAAGATTCTCCAAGGAAGTCTGTGAAGATGGAGCAATTGCTCCCATGGTTATATATATATATATATATATATATATATATATATATATATATATATATATATATATATATACATATATATAAACAACAGAGTGAAACAGGGCTGCGTTCTAGCACCTACTCTTTTTAGCATTTTGTTTTCTGTGGTTTTAAATGATGCCTTCAAGAACATCCGAGAGGGTGTTCGAGTTGAGTTTAGAACTACTGGAGGTGTATTCAATCTCAGACGCTTACAAGCCAAAACAAAGGTTTCTAAGAGTCTACTGAGAAAACTCTTGTTTGCTGACGATTGCGCATTAGTTGGTCACACATATGAAGACATTCAATACATTGTCAACTGTTTAGACAGATCAACTAAACGTTTTGGCTTGAGTATCAGCTTGAAAAAGACAGAAGTGCTTTTTCAACCACGTCCAGGCTCAAACTATAACCCTCCTCCAGTTATGATTGGTGATCACCCATTGTCTTACGTCAGCAATTTCAAGTATTTGGGTAGTTTCCTTTCGAATAATGCAACTGTTGATGCAGATGTCTCTCATAGGATATCAAAGGCCAGTGCTGCTTTTGGTAAATTGTACAACAGACTCTGGCAAAGGCATGAAATCAAACTGACCACGAAGGTTGCAGTTTACAAAGCAGTAGTCTTATCAGTTCTATTGTACGGATGCGAGTCATGGACCCTTCTTCGTCGTAACCTCAAGAGTTTGGAGAGTTTTCATCTGCGATGTCTTCGCCGCATATGTGGAATCCAGTGGACTGACTATATACCCAACACAGAAGTGTTATCTCGTTGTAACATCAGTGGCATTGAATCTTTTGTTATGAAATGCCAATTTCGCTGGGCTGGTCACATGTCTCGAATGCCTAATGATAGAATTCCCAAACAACTCCTTTTTGGTCAACTGGAACAGGGCCATCGTCATCAAGGTGGTCCTAAATTACGTTATAAAGATTCTATCAAGGCTAATATGAAATCTTGTGGGATTGACTTCCTGCAGTTTGAGAAACTATCCAGTGATAGAACAAACTGGAGATCTCTCTGCCATTCATCACTCCAACAGTTTGAAGAAAATCGTATTAGACATCTTCAAGCTCAACGTCAGAAACGGAAAGAACAAATTGTTCCTACCAACAAGTCATTTGTTTGCCAATCTTGTGGAAAGGAATGCCGTTCAAAAGCAGGTGTTAAATCCCACCAGAGACACAGAGGACACTAAAGAGAGTCATCACTGTTATCAGTGGACATGCCATCATCATATATATATATATATATATATATATATATATATATATATATATATATATATATATATATATATATATCATTTAAAAATCTTCTCTTAACTACACAGGTGATGGCTAATGTCTGTGCTCAATCTCTCATCAATAACTGTGAAATACCCATTCATAACAAAAACTGTTAATTAATTTAGACTTACCCATCTGAGATCACACTCAACCAAATGAAGCTTTCTTGACTGACACCACGTTCTCAAGTCTGGAAACACCTAAGCACAATACAATGTATAAACTAAAAGCAATACATCAATAATGAGCACTTTGATATAAAATCCAAATATTTGGGTTATGTGCCAGCTGAGTAAATATCATCACATGGTCACACCCCAGTGCTACATTGTCCTACAAACAGTTGCAATGTCAGTAACTACTCAAAACAAATAGCCAACTGATCCTCATCTCGCTGCAGACTACAGACCAAGTGATAGTCTGCATCTCGCTTCCAGACTAAGGACTATACACAACACTCAAAGTACAAAACAGTGAAACAAAGCAACATGATAAAACAAATCAACAAAAAATAATAACAACAAGAATATATAAACGATATCTTTAGACAAGTGCCATGAATAAACTGTTCTACAAGAGACAACCACAGCTGCGGCCAACCATTACTGAAAAGTTATAAACCGTTTAAAACCGTCAAAATATCAGCTCCCTCATTACTCCAAGATATTGAACTCTGTGTCTTGAGAAGTAATATACATATCTCTGCTGCACATATACAATACATGGTAGCAACTAAACAACAATAGATGCTCACTTCACAAAGGCATAAGAACCAAAGGACTAGGAGGCTACAGCTCCAATAATTGCCACTTGATGACATTATAATAAAGTTATATCATTTTCTTGAAATGATACCCAAATACCAGTATTCAGCCCCTAAAGCTCAGCTGTTCCATATGCCTCTGCTTCAACAAGTTAATTTCTATATGATCCCCGTGTACAGTATACTTCATTGATTGCTGTCAATCCTGTACTGGCTAGGCACACGGTATTTCAACAAGTGGTCAAAAAATGTCGCAACTACATGCATTCTAGATCAACCAGTGTGTACCCTGGCCAGCAGTAACTTTGTCAACCAAATCAAATGACAAGAGTGTCCGTCTCACTTTAGATTACAAAATTGAAATGGAAGGCAAAATATGAAGTTGAACATCACACTTTGTCCATGTCAACAAAGACGTGTGGACCAATGCCCGTTCTGATCAAGTGAGATTATGAAATAACAGTAGTATGAAATTAACAAAAGAGATCAATAAGACAATTTACGTAGGTACAAACCAGCAAAGCAAAGCTGTTTGACATTCCATATTGAAGTAGCTATGAGTTGTAGATGAAATGGATGTGGTGCTACATACCTGTGTGTGTGTGTGTGTGTGTGTGTGTGTGTGTGTGTGTGTGTGTGTGTGTGTGTGGTGTGTGTGTGTGTGTGTGTGTGTGTGTGTGTGTTTGTGTGTGTGTGTGTGTGTGTGTGTGTGTGTGTGTGTGTGTGTGTGTGTGTGTGTGTGTGTGTGTGTGTGTGTGTACACACCAGGCCAACATCACGAACTGAATGGAGACATGTATACATAACAGTTTACATCAGTAGACAATGCTTAGCTACTTGTCCCCTTATGATTAAGGGGTAGTATGGCCGTTACAGCAGCGATAGATAGACATAGTAGTAGTAGTGGTAGTGTGTGTGTTGGTATCTTGTGAAAGTTTGTAACTACCTGAACTTAATTGCCTGACAGACTTTTAGCTCAGTTGCTGTTTACTCTAAACTATACAGTGTTTACTCCACAATACATCATGACTGAAGTTCATATTCAGTGGTTTCTGAACAACTACAGTATTAGTATTGCTCTATTCCTCTGAACATGCAAATTAAAAAATAAAAACACAAAATAAAACATTAGTTACCATACAGCTGACTAAAATTAGAGAGGAAAATATGTTGACACTAGTTGCACAATACGATTATGAAGAGATAACATCTCACATTCTATTACACAATTTTGTATTTTAGGTAATTGCAATACAATTAATTAAATATCTTCTTACGCATCATAACCTCTTTGATGAGAGCTTCCCTTTCAGAGTAAAAATCACTGAAAGTTGATGACACGAACAGTCTGATAGTTTTCCATCCACTTCTAGGTGGTGGAGGTTTACGACCTTGACGTCCTCCACAAGTTAAATCAACAAGCTGCCAGCATTCCTCAACACTACGTGGCCTCTTACTAGCAACACTAGCAAGAGTGACATCTTCACCTCTCTTCAAATCAGTCAAAGTCTCCATTTCTACAGTGGCTCTTTGTTCTCTAACTGCAGAAGCCATTCCTTAGAGGGCGTTCCCAGTCTCGGATTCCCAGGCAACCCTAAGCTAGGGGCAATAGTAGGTTGAACTTGAGATGCTTGCTTAGTTGTCGCTACAGGATTGGGAAGAGTGTTGTAGACTGACTGAACAGCTGTCTCTAGATATTGCAGCCGTCTTTGAATAAACTCGAGCTCCTGACAAGAAATTAGAACCTGCTTCTGAAGACTGTTACCTTCGGAAGGCGTCACGTAACCATCAAGACCAGAACCACAACCCATCGGCTGTGTACAGGGTTGGTGCAAGCATTGTTCGGAGCTTTATACAATCCGGGTATTGTGAGCCCGCTCTGAACATGTCACGTGACCTCTCCCGTGGTTTGATCCGAGTTTGTGGTTTGATAGGAGCAGCTGTTCAACTAGTCTCGCGTAGCCAGACCCCTTTTCGCGGGGAGGCCGCGGCGGGGAGGTCTGGCTACGCGAGACTACTGTTCAACAAACACTAATTCTAAAGTACATGTATATACGTTTTATACGACATTGTCTACCACTGGTTGTTTGCGGATAATTGCGGCCGCAGAAGAGGACAGCGGTGTTCTTCGATAGCGCGTCCCCAGACTTTCTCGCGCTAGTCTTGTCCGGTGCCGTATGACAATTCCAGACGCGACTAGCCTCGTACCCAGGCCCTCTTGCGCGCCCGGATTTTGAACGTTGTGTCGGGACTATTTGGTCGCGGGCAATTATCTCGCTCTTATTCGGTTCTCGAAACTGTTTAGCTGGAGCGTACTTGGTTTCGGCACCTACGAAGACTATTTAGTCGCGGGGACTATTTGGTTTCGCATTTATTGCGGCACTCTCCAACTCTTACAGCTGTACTAGACGGACGCGAACGACGTGATGATGGCCATGATAATTTTCACGCGTCTCCCAGACGTCTCGATGACTGCCAACCAGGAATACTGAAAATGCGTGAGATCTATCAGTACCTAGAGTCTTGGCCACAAACAACTAAATACCTAAATTTTACAAACAGTAAACTATATAGCTCTCCCGTTGAATCTGGATATGTACAGGGTACAATGTATTTGGATTTCCGAATCCGAAAGTGGAAAGGGGAGGGACTGGATGCGCGGACTGGATGCGCGGACTAGTAGCAGAATTGGCTGAATATCTTTGACAGCTTCAGAACTAGACTTGCCTGCGGTATCTAGATGAAAGACATCTTCATCCTCCTGCTGGGTGTTCACTGTTGGTCGCTTCCTCGAGATCGCGTAGCGCAATTACTATTTCTTGCATTTGCATAATATATCGCGCGCAGTAATACACGGAACTATTTATGCATCCTCGATTTCCGGACTAAATTATTGCAAGCCCGGGCATTTGGAAGTTTAGCTGTTGGTTATTCGTAATCATCGATCACTTTACGGCAGTCTCGTTAGATTTTATATTAGTTACTATCAGACACTACAGATTTTTACATAATCTACGGTGTCCCTACTGTACAGGTTCACTAGAGGTACATCTGCCTGGATCTCTGTCTAGTTTCAGCAATCTAAAAGTTGCGTGAGATCTGTGTTCCTGGCGTGTGAGCGTGTGACCTGAAGGAACTTGCGTGAGACTCACGCAAGTTGCGTGTGAGTTGGCAACTCTGGATCATGAGCCGAGTGCGACCTACTTCTTCTTCGTTTGTATTTGACTTCATATGAATACTGAAGTCATCACGACATTGTCTATCGCAGTTTGTCTATCGCAACGTTTCGTTTTGAGGCAAATCTCGGCTTCTCTGGTAGGCGGCGTGTCGAAAGTAGGCGGAGAAGAATCTCGTCTGTTAGGTAAACAAACATCTGTGTGTTGCTGCACTAGCGAGGACGACTACAGTTGTAGATATAACATAACGTTTGCAAAGTGGAAAGTCGCTGACAGAGGACTAGAAGGTTTGTATATTACACTAAAATCGCTAAAGTATAATATTCGTATAGCCTCGCAGAACTTAATTAATCTAACTACAGTACTTTGCAACGCCAAGTTTTGGTTGGATGCGTATGCTCTCAGGAACGCTTCTCCCACAATACTGATAACGCCACAAAGTGAGAAACATGAGAAGTGGTGCAAAAGTTTCAATGGAATATTTTCACCGATCTGTACAATTCAAAGCAATAACGTAATTATTAAAAAAGAAACAATCTTGAATACACTACCAAGGCACACAAAGAACACACAGATAGACGAAGAGACAGAGGAACAGCCAAAATTAAGCATTGGTGCAGAAGTAATATTGGACAACAATAGCACGGTACACAAAAAAAAACAAGCAAACGACAGACAGACAGACAGACAGACAGACAGACAGACAGACAGACAGACAGACAGATTATTATATTTGAACTCTTACTCTACTAATAACAATCGCTAACTTTACGTATGCATAACAATAACAGTCAATGAACAATATGTTGAACGTCTTTATCATATAGAAAGTCATCAAAATTGCACTTAGACAACTTTGACAACTTTTAAAAATCACACGAGAGTTGCAAAACTGTACAACTACAGACAGTTGCTTTCTCCATCTATCTCTAAAGTCTGTTTCGCTGCTCTTTCCATTTGCATCTTTTGAAATTTCTGAGATCTTATCGAGATAGTCTTCAGCCAGACAGACAGACAGACGGACGGACAGACAGACAGATTATTTATTCTTCGATACAAAACTATTACATGATCTAGTCACAAGACGGTAACAATTCTAGAATTTCTAAATCAATTAACATAATAAACTAATGTTTCAGTCATATAAGAAGTCCTCTACTTTACATTGTTGATGCGTCAATTTAACTTAGACACTTTCCCACTGATCACGCTTGCATTGCATCTCTGTATACACACTCATACCCTCATGCATGCACATAGCTGCATGCTGATTAGTATAGTTCTTGTCTTCATTTTCTTGCCTGCATATCTTGATTCTACTGCAGCACATTTTGCTTTGTCACCATTCAAAGAAAAGATAGACATATGGACGGACGGACGAACAGACTAAATGGCAGGGAGAGACAGAAGATGCAGCATGTATACAAGAAAACAAGATTTTCACTAAGCTCACCTAATCTACAAAGCGTATGGTTTTATAGTGTACAACAACGCAAACAAACAACCATCCATACCCATCTGATAGACCAAGTGCAAATTAAGTGATTTTACGTCAAATACATTAATTAATTGTTTCTCGAACTACATATATGCACTTATTTTCTCTTCTGTTCTGAAAGTCATTACCGATCTTAGGTCGTGCACAACCAACTAGAGAGACGTAGATCGTCTTCCTTGCAATTGGTCGTAGACAGTAAGTACGCATATACGTCGCTGTGCACCTAGGTATCGATCGATGCCCTGCATGATCAATGCATAAATCTGCAGCTGGCCGAAGTATTCTATGCACTAAAACATTTTAGGCACATCTATAGATACGCGTGCGCTGCGTGATCTTCAATTATCAAATCATGTTTGTTGACCTTGTAACCCACAAAAAATTCTTACTCCGCCTACTTTCGACAATTCTGCTGCAAGAAGGGCCGAGATTTTCCTCGAAACGAAACGTCAGACATGCGAAATTGCGATCGACAATGTCGTGATGACTTCTCTATTCATATGAAGTCAAATACAAACGAAGAAGAAGCAGATCGCACTCGATTCGGCTTATCGAGACGTCTGGGAGACGCGTGAAAATGATCATGGCCATCGTCACGTCGTTCGCGTACGTCCGTTTCGTACAGCTGTAAGAGTCGGAGAGTGTAGATTTGAGGTGCAATAAATGCGAAACCAAATAGTCACCGCAGGCGGCCGAAACAAAATAAGCCCCAGCTAAACGGTTTCGAGAACCAAATAAGAGCGAGATAATTGCCCGCGACCAAATAGTCCCTGCGACCAAATAGTCGACCCCTGTACATCAACGTTAGCATTCCATTCCATATTATTCAATTGCACACCGAAAATAAATTTGCAGTACATAGTACACAATTTGATGTATGCAGTAGATGCAACAGTGCAGATATTGATGCACAATCCAGTTACTAATGTACAGTCCAAAAAGATTTCAAGAAAATTAGAAATTTGTATAACTGCAAAGAATAGCAATTATAAATCACTTTACTGCAGTCGAATCTATTTCAAGTTAATTTGTGTCGAGAAAACAATGTTCAGCAGAAGACGTTCAAAACTGAGGCCCCATTGAATAAACGGTGCATGTTACTGCTCGAAAGGTGCGCATAAAGACAGCACTTCGTTTATGTCAAAATCGCGGTTGTAACACATGTCAACTAACTACCGAGAATCAAAAGTCGCGCCGCTAGCCTCGTAGACCAAAGCTCCTTCGCTCCAGCGGCTAAGTCCAAACCGCGTCCAAAAAAATAGCCCAATTTAACCGGACAATTTTGAATCGGCGCTACACGAGTCTGGGAGGCCGAGGCTACATGCAGACCAGGCGACGACGTTTTTCATCCCGACTTCTCTTACGGAAAGGCTGCCTATTTTGATATCTCAGTGCGAAATTCATACTGTCTCAAGTGCAAGCATGGGTTAGAGAAGGCTGGCCACGAAAAGTAGCAGAAGATGTACGACCATACAAGATTAAGGCGTCACGAACTGTCTGTGGAGGCTGACTGTGTAGTTTGCGGAACCAGGGTTGTGATACCGCCTGCAGGCAGCACACGGATCTTGACAGAGCTTCATGAAGTCATGCAATCCTGGAACTGCATGCTAGGATGAAAGGATTGGCAACGGGTGTATGGTCTGGTGGCCTTGACGCAGAGGTGGAACAGCTGGTCAGGAAATGTGAAATATGCCAAATGAACCGCCCAAACCCTCCTTCAGCGCCGTTACACCCATATGAGTGGGCCAAAAGAACCATGGTCAAGAGTACACGTGGACTATGCAGAACCGTTCCTGCATAGGGTCGATGTTCCTAGTAATAGTAGATTCACATTCGAAGTGGATTGACGCAGGACAGGCATCTACAGGCTTGGTGACAGTATGTACACTGCGACAAGCTTTTGTTCAACACGGACTCACAGACGCGGTAGTGTCAAATAACGGGCCGTGTTTTACCAGCAGTCTGTTTTTTCAGAGTTCATGAGGCAGAATGGCATTTGACATATCAAGGTTGCACTGTATCACTCAGCTTCCAATGGTCTGGCAGAACGTGCCGTTCAGACATTCAAGGCTGGAGTGAAGAAAATGATAGTGGGTACTTTGGAAGATCGGATTAGTGGTTTTTTGTTTCCATATCGAACAACACCACACACCACCACGGGAGTATCTTTAGCCGAACTCTTGATGGGACGGAAACTCAAGACTCGCCTGGACTTGGTCAGGCCAGGGTTAGAGGAACGGGTGATAGACAGGCAGACCAGGCAAAAGAAAGGCCATGATGGAACGGCGCGAAACAGAGTATTACAAGCGGAAGATGTACACCATTTATGCTTGGAATCATAACTGGATTCCTGCCAAAATAGTGGAGGTGACAGGGCCATTGTCATTAAGGTGTCAATAGGCACACCAGAGGATAGTGCGTAAGCACCAGGATCAAATCCGCCACAGAGAACCTTCAACTGCTGAGCAAAAGCAGGCGGTCAAAGAAGAAACCCCTGCGCAAGGAACTGGGTCAGAGAAACAGGATGTAGAATCACCACCACCTCCAGATTCTGATAAATAACCACAACCGGAAAAGCATTCAACCAGATGATCAACCAACCAAAACAGCTGAGGAAGTACAACTGCGACGATCAAACATAGCGGACAGACCGCCGGACAGACTGGACTTGCAGTAGTGAGTAGTGACTATAGTTGGGGAAAGGAATGTAGTAGATTAGAGAGAAAGGTCGCATCGTAACATAATCCTGGGTAAAGTAGTGTTCCTGGATGCGGTAGATTAGTGGCGCGAGCACTAGAAATATATGTTGAGTTGTGTTCACTACAATGACATGTGCCGAAGTTGCGTTACATCTGGGCCGTTATCGAATCAGATTGACCAGACCTATCACCAACACTCCTAACCCTCTATAACATGCTGTTTTTCGATGGATGGTGGTTCGGGAGATGTCGTCCCTGGCATACACCAAGGTTCGTCGTACGGCTCCTCCTTGATCTCCTCTTCCTGCTTGGGTGACGTTTCCTCCACATCCACATCTTTAAATTTGTTGGGAGGTCTCAGAAAACGCAATGCCGAGTCGAGCGCGGCAGCACCAATTCTCTGATGTTCTAAGAGGCATATACAGTCGAGTGCCGTACCACCGATATGCTCCTGGTCGTATAGTTGTGAGAGGTGTACGTGAGCTAGCCTCTTAGCGGGTGGATTCAAAACGCGCAATGCACTATCGAGCGACACCGCACTGATATCACTTTTGTCGTGCAAGTGCAAGAGGTATTCGAGTCACTCCATAGGCATAGAAACGGTTATATAAAAATATTGCGCCTATTAGACAAATAAAAACTTATTAGCTACGAGCGTAAAAGAAGTACACCACAATAAGTGGTGGACTGCTTCGCGAGAAGCTCACTCTAGACGGGCTGTATTGACTTCCGGTCTGTCTGTCGGTATGTCGCTATCTATCTATGTTTGTTTGTAAGCGTGTGTCACGCTCGGGGAGTTTGTCGAGCCAATCAGCAATCGTTTTGGGACGCGAAACGTAGGTGACGTAACAATCCAACGCTTAGACAATGGCCTGACGTAACAATCCCGCGCATAATGACCAGTGACCAATCGCCGGTGAGCATTCATTAGCGTCCCAACTTTACGAAGATGAGGAAGCATTTGAGACAAGCGACTAGAACAGAACGTTCTGAAGACTTTACAAGGTACTTGCAGTTGAATGACTCGACTTTTCACTTTGTACACGGTGTTGCGAAGAAAAATAATTTTTTTGTCATGTTTTGCAGCTGCACGAACCGCAGAAAAACAGAAGAGACAGCAGGCTTTACAAGGTTTTCTACCTCAACGTGACTGCATGTTTAGAAAGGTCATACGAAAGAGATTTCGTGTTTTGCAGCTGCACGAAAGAATCAGCTGAACTGGCGGTAAGTACGCGGTCGGCAGAAACGCATGCATCGCAGAGCTGTATAGAAGTGGCGAATGCATGCCAAGCTTCGTCCTGTAGATCGCTGTCAGCTCCGTTGGCCGTTGATTCGGACGATGTTGGGCATTGCCTAGAGGTCGCACCTATGGCTTTGAATGATAGCTGTAGTAGCCGGACTGACGTCGAGGTCTTTGATGTACCGGTCAGTCTGGCGGGTGCCGACCTCGGCAAACCTCTTAGTCCTGCCAGTGCAAGTCGCTGGCAGTCGATTGATGATGGTGCGACAGTGACGCGTGATATCTATACAGTTGAAAGTACCGTGCAATCTACGTGTACCGGTGTACTTGCGCGCGTACAGATGCATGATGTATCTGAAAGCTTAGCACTTTCAGAGTGTTTGACATGTAAAAGTGGTACGTGTACATGTCGTGATACGTGTATGTCTTTGCATCACGGTGAGTCACCAAAATCCAAACGGCGACGTCTTGATCGTGAACGCCAACGACGTCGTCGTGCGAGCGAGAGTGAACTCGAAAGATCTAATCGTCTAGATTGCAATGCCGAGAATCAGCGTCGTCGTCGTTCGCGAGAAAGTGGCATGCAGTCGCACACGACGAAAGCGCGCAAAGTAGAAACTGTTGACGATCGTCAACTCCGTTTGAAGCTTCAAACATTGGCACTGCACGTCGCCAATAGCCGGGCTCGTGAGAGTGAGGAGAAGCGCTCCACTAGGCTTGAAGCTGTTGCTAGACAGGTCGCTAGAAGACGAGCTCTTGAAACTGACGAGGAGCGCGTTGTCAGGCTTCAAACGGTGTCTGCGCGTAGTGCCGTTAAGCGAGCTCGTGAAACTGACGACGAGCGTGTAGTCAGGCTTCAACAGATGGCTACACGTGATTCCGATAGACGAGCTCGTGAAACTGACGAGGAGCGCGCTGTCAGACTTCAAGCGATGTCTGCGCGTTTTTCTGACAGGCGAGTTCGTGAAACTGACGAGGAGCGTGCCGCTACGCTCCGAGTACTCGCTGAACAGGTCTCTACTAGACGAGCCCATGAGACAGTAGAAAAAACTAGCGAACGTAAAGCATACATGTCTCACCAAAAAGCTAAGCGACGATCAGTAGAGACTGATATTGAACGCTCAGCGAGACTAAAGCAAGATGCCGCTGGCAAGGCAAACAATCGCGTTTGTGAATCGCACGAGCAAACGGAAGTGCGTCGAAGTCGTGACATTGCACGTCACAATCGCAAGCGCAGACGCGATAGCACAGTCGCGGTACCGTCTACTGATGATATCGCCGGTATCGGTACAAAAGTAGACTCTTCTTGGCGTAATTGGAACACGAACGCCTTCAAGCAGAAGGTACAAGCAAATTTGGTCGCTTTCATCGCGAAATTTCTACGTTGCATTTCTCGGAATGTGACGTTTGTCGTGAGGCGTGGCCTTCGATGAAAGTTTGCGTACAAGGTGAGTTGTCTATATGTAATCGTTGCCAGAGAGACAAGGGCCTTCCTAAATTGTTCTCTATCGAGAACAACGCGATACCGGGGCCGGTACCAGAATGTCTCGCTCGGTTGTCGGTTGTTGAAGAAATGCTCATCGCTCAGATCATGCCGATGATGCAGACCTACATTTTACCGTACGGTCAGTACGGATACAAAGGGCACGTTATCTGTCTACCGCAAGACGTTCAGTCTGTAGCTACCGCGTTGTCACGTACTGGACGGTCGGTAGGTGTGGTCGTCATCAGGCGAAAGGGTAAGTCTGGTGGTCATCGAGATTTCCGCGTCAGACGTGCTGTAGTATTGGAAGCTCTTCGTTGGCTCATACGCAATAACCGTTACTATTCTAACGTAACGATAGACTACGACGTCGTAGACGCGTTGCCAGAAGACGGTACGTTGTCCGACTTGCAAGTGATTGAGGACGATGACCTAGCCAGACTAGACCCTAACGATGACGCTAACGTAGACGAGCAATCTCAGCAAGAAGGCTCGTCTGATGATGAGGACTTGCCACTGCAGCGAACAGTGCTTCCTCGGCTAGGTACGGGTAAGTGTGAGAACGATATCATTCGCGATTCGGTGAATGAAGGTGCCCGTACGTGTGGTGCACGTGTCGCGCATGCGCAGTCATTCGTATCTGATCAGATTGTAAATAATGATCAGGCGATGGCCACTGTCGTCGATTGGCCCGCTATTACCAATCAGTTGATCGACGAGTTTAATTCGGAAGGTTACTGGAGCAGAGCGTTTCCTACTCTGTTTCCGACGGGTGCTGGTGAGTATCTGGCGCCGAGACAGCGACGGCTAACGCTCGGTCAGTACTCGAAGCATCTCATTCGCTATCGTGACGGACGGTTTGCGCAGCATCCCAGATTTCGTTACTTTGCACTGAACACCATGATGAGATGGCGAGCTCTCGAGACAGGCCGTGTGTTTGTCAAACAGAGAATTGGTGAAAACCATCTGAGCGTGGAAGAACTGAAGGATATGGTTAATCGAGGTGAGACTTCGTTTGCATCTCGAGTAATGATGTTTAGTAGTTCTTTGCATGGAACTAGACAGTACTGGTGTACTCAAAGACTAAACCTAGCGGCCATGCAAGAGGCACTAGGCATGCCGACTATATTCTTTACGCTTAGTGCTGCTGATACTCAATGGCCAGAGCTTCAGGACTTGATGCGTCACTATCGGCCAAACGCTAACCAAGACAGGGCCAGTGAGAGAATAAAGGCAGTCATTGAAAATCCTCATTTGACCGATTGGTTCTTTTTGCACAGAGCAGAAAAATTTATGCGATACTTTTTGCAAAACAGTCTTGGTGCTGTAGATTTCTGGGCACGCATTGAGTATCAGCACAGAGGTAGTTCTCATTTGCATGGTGTGGCATGGCTGTCCGATGCTCCACATTCTGATAAGATAAGTTCAGAGTGGGCATGCATGCACAGAGCATCCGAGTCGGGCGAAGCCAAAGCCACTAGCGAACAAATGAGAAGGGCAGAGGACATTGCACAGGAGGTGTATGACTTTGCTGATGCCCTGGTAACTACGTGGAATCCCACGTTGAATGAAACGGGGGAGGGTCACATGCCTCGAGCAGAAATGCACCCCTGTCACAAACGACATAGAGATGTGACCGACGAAGAGCAGGATTATGCTGAACTAATAGCCAATGTGCAGAGGCATACGAAATGCTCAACGGCTTACTGTCTTCGCCGTGCTAAACGTAAGAGGACCTCTGCCCTAGCAGGGGACAACGATCATGGCAGTGAAAACGAGCTACAGTGCCGTTTTAAGTTTCCCAAAGTCTTGTCAAGTAGAACACATTTTGAACTACAAGACAAGCAGCCAGAGCTTGTTACGCGGCGAAATGATTCTCTCATTAATGGGCATAACCGGGCTCAATTGACAGGCTGGCGGGCTAATGTTGACATGCAGGTGTGTGTCAATGCAGAAATGGTGTCTAAGTACATGACCAAATATGCCAGCAAGAGTGAAGGCATGTCTGAACCTCTAAAAAAGACTTTCGAAGTTATAGTAGAGGACTTGAAGGACGATGATCATCCAAAGAAAGCCGTCCAAAAGCTAATGACAAGGTCTGTAGTAGAGCATGACTACTCGGCACAGGAAACGTGCCATCACCTTACGGGTGAGAAGTTAGTGGTATGCAGTAGAACGATTTTACGTGTAAACGTTGATGGTCAGCGTGAAGTCGATGTGGCACAAGATAAACAGGCTACAATTTCAAGTGCCATGGACCACTACGTAAACAGGCCAAAAAGTAACGAATTTGAAAATCTCTGCTTTGATGACTTTGTCATGCAGTACGATTTCAAAAGGACGGGGTGTCTTGTCAAACGCACCAAAAAGGCTGTCATTCGTTACGTTCCTGAAGTAAAGGCTGCACTTCCAAATGATTTGGAAAAATATGAAACTTACTGCTCTAGGCAGCTGGTAAAATATAAACCTTTTCGGTGCCCAGAAGAACTGACTGCTGATTTTGGTGGTAGTGCAGTTGCTTCGTGGGAAGAATGGCAGGGCTATTGTTCTGACGACCTGACTCGTCGGATTTGTTTTGCTCAGGACGTTGAAAGGGCAACAGATCGCGGCGAAGTAGAAATCGACGATGACAATCTAGCACCCTGCGATGTTGATGAAAATGGTACGTGCAATAATAGATGGCACGCAGTAGAAGACTGGATGGTATTGTGTCAGTTAGATGCTGACTTTTCAGAATCTCCAGAGAACGAACAGGGTTCTGATAGTAATACCGATTGGACAGCATCTGCTGTGAATTTTCCTGATGCCCAGGAAGCCATAACATTTATTGCTCGTAATAAATCTGAACACGGTGTAGTTGATCAGAACGTTGACCTGTGCGACTATAATCCTGATTTCTTACTAGGCAATCAGCGAGTTGCATACGACATTGTCAAATGCCATTTCGAAAAACTTAACCAGGGTCTGTCGCCGGATCCACTTTGATGTGTCATATGTGGAACGACTGGTACCGGTAAGTCGTATCTTATCGGATGCTTCCGTTCTCTACTCAGAGGTGCATGTTGTGTCGCTGCTCCGACAGGGGTAGCAGCATTTAATGTGAATGGTAGAACATTGCACTCTTTGTTAAAACTGCCTCTCAACTTTACGGCAAGTAATGAATTGCGTGGTCCTGCACTACAGAATCTGCAGGAACAGTTAAAGCTATGTCGTTATGTAATTATAGACGAAATGTCAATGATTGGTCGACGTCAGCTAGGCATGATACATCAGAGGTTGTGCCAGGCACGTCCTGACCATGCTACTGAGCCTTTCGGTGGTATGTCCTTGGTACTGGTCGGAGACTTTGGACAGTTGCCTCCAGTGGGAGACACTCCACTCTATGTCGCAGATTCGAAGGGTATTTTGTCGAATTTAGGTAGAGCCATGTACACAGAATTTACGGAGTCGGTAGTGCTGACCGAAGTTATGAGGCAGGCCGGCAGTGATGATGCTCAAATCAGATTCAGACAGGCCCTTCTGCGACTAAGAAATGCTGCCGTCACTGAAAATGACTGGCAACTTTTTATGACCCGTACCATTGAGTCGGCACGGGTAAATAGAGAGAATTTGACACTGTTTGATGAAGCAATTCGATTATTCTCAACAGTGGAAGAGGTGGCCGAATACAACGTCGCTTACCTACGTCGGCTAGGCAGGCCTATTGCCTACATCAAGGCTATACACAATTGCGCTGAGGTCAAAAAGGCCAGTGAAGATGAAGCTGGGGGTCTTCATGCGAGTGTAGTCTTATGCGAAGGTGCCCGTGTTATGTTGTCCTCCAATCTGTGGACAGAGCAAGGGTTAGTAAATGGGAGCATGGGAACGATTGTGGCTATACTGTATACTGTATCGTTCTGGTGGACCTCCTGACCTTCCGATTGCTGTTGTAGTGCATTTTGACAAATACAATGGTCCCACATGGGGAGGCGAAAGATGCGTTCCAATTGCACCCATCAGTCGATCGTGGAGAACAGGAAATAGGGAGATGTCACGCCAACAGCTTCCACTTAAACTGGCATGGGCAATCACAGTACACAAATCGCAAGGTCTTACTTTAGATCGAGCTGTGATAGACCTGGGTAAAAAGGAATTTGCCGTGGGACTTTCTTTTGTCGCTTTGTCACGTGTAAAACGTTTACAAGACTGTCTTTTACAGCCGTTTGCTTTCGAGCGGCTGAAGAGTCTTGCAAAAAATAAGAACGTTCAAGTGAGAAAGAACGAAGAGCGCAGGCTTGCAGCCAAACATTTAGAAAAAATTGGCATGCAAGCAGAAAGCCACTGTTTAGTGGGCAGCAGTCAGGGTAATGTTGACCTAATGGAAACTGGGTCATTGCACGTTACTTGTGCGACTCCGAGGACGATACCCGCAATGTCAAATAGCGGTAGATGTCAGTGTTCACGCAGTGAAGCACACGATCTGCTCTCTGTACAAAATCGAGAAATTATTCAAGTAGGGGGAAGGGGTGATTGCCTATTCAAATGCTTTTCTCAAGCTCTTATGGGGTCACAACGATACCACCTAACTTACAGAGAGCAGATCGTAGAGTTCATGAGGGAACGCGCTGTTTCATTTGCTGTCTACGTAGATGGCGATTACAATGAACACGTTGAGTCAATGTCAAAGCAGGGTACATGGGGAACTGATGCAGAAATTATGGCGGCTGCCACCTACTTTGGCTTACCGATACACGTTTTCTATCGAGCAGGCCAAAAGTGGGAATGGCATACGCATGAACCTCGGTTTTCTTTTCAGTTTCCTATGGATGTACCCGTTGACAGTATAGAGTTGGTCAACTATGATAGACAGCACTATGACCTGGTTCACGTGATTCAACGAGTCCCTTAGAAGGTACCGTACACGTGTTACTCTAGATAGGTCACTGCCTTTGCAAAGACATAGAATTTGCCACTAAAGGCCAGTGAGGCCAACTGCCTCCCAGGTAATTTCATAGTTGATGACTAGCAGCTCTGTCTGAGCAACAGGTTCATTGTCATGCACACGTGGGAGCAGAGACTTGAACTTGAGTGTGATTGGTTGTGAGTCAATTGACTTGGTGCACTATGATCGATCAGTGTTCTGCCCAGGAGTTTCGGAATGGTGGTCGGGTATCTGCTGCATTAAGGGGCATGATTTATTTCAGACAAGAAAGCACCAAACAGAATGTATTTCACTGTTGATGGTCTATAATCTGAAAAAAAACAGACTAAGAAAAGTGCAACTGCTGTCAACAGTCTGCCCAGTCTCACGTTTATAATATGGCAAGGATAGATGTCTGCCATCCATTGCAGCAAGTAAACCACTAGCATGGTCGGAACATGTGGAGTGATGGTTGGTGTTTGCTGAGTGATGGTCGGGCCTGACCACCTCCGACCACCGCGGGCAGAACCCTGATCGATCCATGCTAGCCAGAGGTCTCACAACACTTGCCAAATGTAATCAGCAAGTATTTACACACACAAATTTCATAAACTTTTTATTATGAATCCGATCAACTTTTCTTATGGAATTTTTATCTTCTCAATTCTTTCCTCTTTCATACTGTTACTGCTGGCTTATCAAATACTGGTGAGATGTATGCTACATGTAATTGAGTATTATTGATATGCAACTGTCTCTGTGTTGTAGAGTTGTCTTTGAAATATTGGAGAGAAGCTAATTTGACTGGGTCTATTCGGCAACATTTTGGCATACACAATGGAATCTGATCAACTTTTCTTATGGACTTTGTCGGCTCAAGCTCTTTCCTCTTTGATATTGTTACAATGCTGGCTTATCAAATATTGGTGAGATGTATGCTATAATTGAGTGTTACTGATATCTCAATTTCAGCTGTGTCGTACAGGTGTTTAAAGTATTGGAAGAAAGATACAATTTTGACCCACTTCTATGTGACTTACAACACCCCTCAACCTCAACATTCTGTACTGGGATGTCCCACGTGACCTCTCACCTGACACGACCCGTCTATTCTACAAGATCTGTTCAACTTTTCTTATGGAACTTTTTATCAGCTCAAGTTCTTTCTTCTTTCATATTGTCGCATTGTTGGCTTATCAAGTACTGGTGAGATGTATGCCAAGATGTGAAAAAGATCAACAATCGAGCTTAACCGGTCACGTGAGCGACAATTCAATAATAATACGTTTTCCTTATAACGTTGTGGACACTGCCATAGTCAATAGCATCCTTCTATTTGAACAGCTGAATCCCGATACGAAGATGTCCCATCTCGACTTTACACTGCTATCACACGTCAACTGGTACAGTTGTTTAGTGAATGTCGTTTTGTGCCACAGCCGATTCTTCCCGCTCCTGCACCTACTCCTACTGCTACTACTGCTGCTGAACTGTTGCCTGTGACTGCACCTGTTCCTGTTGTGACAACTGCTGCTCGGTCAACATGTACTGATCAGTCAGCATCTACGGAGAGGCCATTTAAGAGGCATCAACGATCTGTGGTTTCGGAACTAATGGCACCACCACCACAGGTAGTTGTGATGCTACCACCACCAGCTCTACAATCACAGCAACCTGGTGTTATGTTGCTACCTGCTGAATCACAACCACAACCAGCAGTACAACCACAGTGACCTGGTGTGCCGCAACACATCAACAGGTAACACTAATGGCCATAATGTTCTGTTTACTCAGGCCAGGAACAGGCCTCGTCGTGGAGTGTGTAGGAACCTTTCAACCGCGTACTGTGAGGCATGCAAGCTGGCCCTCTATTGCTGCAGGTTGAATAACTGTTTCTACACCTACCACAACTCTAAAGCTGCACAGGACCAGTTCTGGGAGATGAATGCGCAGACTAAGGCGTCCAGTTGGTTCATTGGCTAGGTCGTCATTCTCTCCCTTATTGGTTAGGTCAGGCAGGAGTGTGTAGTTTATAGTTTTTCCTTTCTCCTGAATCGGTTAGGTCGGGCAGGAGTGTGTAGTTTATAGTTTTCCTTTCTCCTGAACTGGTTAGGTCAGGGCAGGAGTGTGTAGATTATAGTTTTTCCTTTCTCCTGAACCGGTTAGGTCGGGACAGGAGTGTATAGTGTATAGTTTCCTTCCCTTTTCCTCGTGAACCGGTTAGGTCGGGGCAGGATCAAGAGTGTAGATTATAGGTTTTTTTCTTTCTCCTGGACCGGTTAGGTCGGGACAGGAGTGTATAGTGTATAGTTTCCTTCCCTCTTTCTCCTGAACCGGTTAGGTCGGGGCAGGAGTGTATGGTTTATAGATTCCCTTCTCTGTGGGTGGCCCTGTGGGGGGTGTCGGTCAAAATCCAGTCACACCTCCTCGTGGTGACCGATGGTAACAGCATCATCTTGTGCTGGCTAACGTGACTGGTACAGTTGCTGTAATTTCCACACTGCATTGTTGATATCACAGACAATGATGATACAGTACTGAGTAGTACGTATAATTGTTTGAAATTATTTCTATAGCAATCGTGTGGAACTACAGCCTTCTTTTGTTGCATGAATTGTGAAAGCTAATGGATTGCGTCCTAAGTGTGTTGCTGAGTTAGTCAGAGGTGGTGTTGGCAGCCCAAAACTGGTTGAGAGCTACTGAATGCATTTGTGTTGACTGACTGTTCAAGTGTTGTGCTATGCTGTCGTACAGCTGTGTCATACAGGTGTTTGAAGTATTGGAAGAAAGATACAATTTTGACACACTTTTATGTGACTTACAACACCCCTCAACCTCAACATTCTGTACTGGGATGACCCACGTGACCTCTCACCTGACACGACCCTTCTATTCTACAAGATCTGTTCAACTTTTCTTATGGAACTTTTTATCAGCTCAAGTTCTTTCTTCTTTCATATTGTCGCATTGTTGGCTTATCAAGTACTGGTGAGATGTATGCCAAGATGAGAAAATGATCAACAATCGAGCTTAACCGGTCACGTGAGCGACAATTCAATAATAATATGTTTTTCTTTATAACGTTGTGGACACTGCCATAGTCAATAGCATCCTTCTATTTGAACAGCTGAATCCCGATACGAAGATGTCTCATCTCGACTTTCACACTGCTATCACACACACACACAACAAGCACCTGGATGCAAATATATACGCTCGTAGCTGTGAAGCGACGGTGTAAACACAGCTTCATTTACTAGTTAAGCTACGAGCGTAAAAGAAGGACACCACAATAAGTGGTGGACTGCTTCGCGAGAAGCTTACTCTAAACGGGTTGAATTGACTTCCGGTCTGTCTGTCGGTATGTCTGTACCTATCTATCTATCTATCTATCTATGTTTGTTTGTAAGCGTGTGTCACGCTCGGGGAGTTTGTCGAGCC